>NC_068292.1:37296986-37384540 GCF_025860055.1 Xyrauchen texanus
CGACACATTCAGGATCATTACCGCTTTTGCCGGTGTCACTGCTGCTCGCTTTGTGTGTGTGCTTGTAAAAATTATATTTTAAAGGCTCATTATTACGGTTTAGTATTTATCTGTAATGTAGAACAGTGTTAGCAATGTTATTTTAACATACTTTCTCAGCCCTGGAACCATTTTCTGATGCCCCCCAACATACATATAAATAATTCAATTAATATCATAAACGTGCGACTAGTTGACTGATGGCTTAAATTAACGACTACTAGTTGACTAGGAAAATCCTTGGTCGGAGGCAGCCCTACTAATTTCCTTAGATGAGGAACAAAATGAGTTATAGGACGTTTTGTTTGACAACTTGTCGAACGCCATATGTGTCTATTTAGAGTCAAAGGCATTTACTTGATATTACCAAATGACCATATGTACTTGCAAATGTTGAAAATCTGATTTAGATTTCTGCAGATTGGCTGTGCAATGTTTTTTTTGTAACAAATGGTAACCGATAACTGTCTCCCTGTCATTCTGTGTGGTGTTAGGCAAAGAAGAATAAGAAAAAGCCAAAGCAGCCTGTAAAAGAGAAGAAATCCTCTACATCTGCTGTTGGCAAAGAACCTGATGAAGGTACAGAATGTTTTAATTTACATGTAGTATATGGGTAGTTGAAGCATAACATGTCCATTTTTAGCAACATGAAGATTTATGGGGGTAGTGACGTGAGGAATAAAATGTTTCTTGATCTTTTGACATGTAAGTATTCATTGTAATATAAAAACACACTGAATGTTCCAGAACTCAAAACTTCCTCCTCTCTGCAAAAAGAGCATTTGTTGAAACCAAGCTGACACGCCTACACATTTTAATTTCACACTGTGATAGACATTTACAACTGATCGCCTCCACAACAACACATTACACACTTGACTAATATTATAAGTGAATAGTGAAATAAGTGAAAACAACATATTTCATGTTAACTACCTATAATAGTATTTATTGTAGTTATTAATTATTTAGGTCATTATCTCATAGAGTCCAGACCAAAGCATTTATGTAATGGATGGTTATGACTCAGAATTGGCTGCTTATTTGCATACAAGTGTCAGCATCTTGTCATTATTCAGGGTTACCACGTGAACCTGGAATGTTGCAATGCAGTTTTCCAGTCATGGAAATTGATAAATATCGCTAAATGTCCTGAAAAATAAACTGTAGTGATTGTAGCGCTAACAAGGTTTTGGTTCCTAAAACGTGGTATTGATTGGGATTGACTGTCATGACCGAAGCCCTGTCACATACTGTACAATCTCTGCTTATCACCAAGGAAATAGATTAAGTATTGAAATACTTCCATTTCATTCCAACATTGCTGTTGTGTCTATTGTCTAACAACGAAAACATTTCAGGACAAAAACTTTAGACAATGACGATGGTCAGACCGCCGTTTTTTATTTTTTTTAATTTTTTTATTGACACACCGAGGTGGTTGAGTGGTGATGCTGGCTTTACACCTGGGAATGTCAATTCATTTTGAATAAGATCGTGATTGGAGCCTGCAATGCGGAAAACACGGACAAAATAACGTAATCCAATCATAAAAATGACATTAGCTACAAAACGTAAAGTGTCAATTTTACATATTGGAATGAAAATGTATGTTTAAATACATAATTAATCAAATTCAAGTTGTGATATGTCCTGGTATGATTATTAAACTGGAAAAGGCTGCAATTTAATTAAATATGTAATCTACAGGTGCAGTGCTTTAAAACTAATGTGTTTGAAGCTGGCTGCTCATACACTGAAAACACATCATGATCAGACACGGTGTGTGTGTGTGTGTGTGTGTGTGTGTTTTTGAGGGGGTTTAGATGACAGAGAGCAGCAAAGCACATGCAGACTAGCTATTTAATTACAGTTGAAGTCATTAAAACACATTTTTTAACCACTCCACAGATTTATTATTAGCAAACTATAGTTTTGTCAAGTTATTTATGACATCTACTTTGTGGATGACACAAGTAATTTTTCCAACAATTGTTTGTATACAGATTGTTTCACTTTTAATTAACTATATCACAATTCCAGTGGGTCAGAATTTACATACACTAAGTTAACTGTGCCTTTTAAGCAGCTTGGAAAATTATGTCAAACCTTTAGGCAGTTCGATGCTGAATGGCTAATTGGCTAATATGAGTCAAGTGGAGGTGTACCTGTGGATGTATTTTAAGGCCTACCTTCAAACTCAGTGCCTCTTTGCTTGACATCATGGAAAAATCTAAAGAAATAAGCCAAGACATCAGATAAAAAAGGTCCACAAGTCTGGTTCATCCTTGGGAGCAATTTCAATACAGCTGACACGCAGCCATCATACCGCTCAGGAAGGAGATGCATTCTGTCTCCTAGAGATGAACGTAGTTTGGTTTTAAAAGTGCAATTCAATCCCAGAACAAATCAATCAAATCAAATCAAACAACAACAGCAAAGGACCTTGTAAAGATGCTGGAGGAAACAGGAAGACAAGTATCTATATCCACAGTAAAAAAAAAAAGTCCTATATTGCATCTTATCACATGGTTAGTTGAGCACGTTTCTGCGGAGGCATGTGTGGAGGCTACATGCCACCCACCGCTGCTTCCACGCACCACTCACCACGCACCCCACTGAGAGCGAACCACATTATAGTGACCATGAGGAGGTTACCCCATGTGACTCTACCCTCCCTAGCAACCAGGCCAATTTGGTTGCTTAGGAGATCTGGCTGGAGTCACTCGGTATGCCCTGGGATTCGAACTCAAGACTCCAGGGGTGGTAGTCAGCGTCTTTAATTGCTGAGCTACTCAGGCCCCATAAATAACTGCTTTTTAGAGTTTAATAATCACAACTGCTTATCCGGAGGTGAGAAACTAAAGTAAAAACCCACAGAGATGCCAAAATAAAAGCTCGATTTAAATCGATCCATGAAATGGAATATTTATATAGATGGCTGGTTTGAGTATTTCTGTAACTCTGATAACGGCTCTGTAAAATTGTGGTGAGAAGAACAGCATCTCTGAATGCTATTCTGAGATGCACATTGGCGCTGTTTTGGCAGCACGAGGGGGACCTACACAATATTAGGTAGGTGGTTTTAGTGTTGTAACTGATAGGTGTATACTGTATATAGTACTACTGTGTACTAATGTTTACTAAAATGAAATGATTTGTAATAAATAATAAAAATGTAATCATAAATTAAAGAAACATCTCACATCTTTGATTTTCTAAATTATCTCCTGTGTTGTTTTGGATTTTGATGAGATGATTTTGTATAAAAGCACTTCATTTGTTAAAAAGGTTTTTTGTTAGATATTTTAAATAGAGTAATTTTATTTTGATTTGATTAAAGTTTAAATCAGGGGATGCAACTTTTTTGACATGGAGTGCCATTTTTTTATTTTCCTGTGCATACGTCTGTGGTTCTCAGCTGGCCCATCGGGAAATGTTCCAGTTCTCCCTATGGCCAGTCCGCCCCTGTGTAGAGATACTGATTTTAGAAGCATTTGGGAGTGGTCTCTTAATTTTTCTGTATATATATATGTGCATATGTCTGATATTCCAAAGTTTGAGTCCACTTGTGAACATGTTTCATTTTTGCATTTTTCTAATTTAATCATTTATTATATTTTTTTATTACAAATTATATTATCAGCATAACATTTCGAGTGAAAACCTGATGATTATGATATAATCATGATCCTGCATGTGAATTTTTCACAGAGCATCTTAAATGCTTTAATGAAAGAAACCTGTCCTTTTTACAAAATGAGTTAATGTCACAAATTTGCTTATTTGATTACTGATCACGAAATGTTGTGCAATCTTAAATATTTCTTATATTATGTCATATTACTTTTTCAAAATCACACAGAGGAGTAATAACTAGTACGCAATCAACAGCGAGAGTGGAGCAAGCTATTTTACTTGTATGAAGATTTTCTCACATGCATTCCAATCTTGATGTAATCCTTCCTCATGATCACACAGCATGTTTTCATCAGCTGAATGGGAGACTAAACACTTTTAAAGTGTGACTGGAAAATTGTGCCTTGAAAAAAAAAGTGGGAATACTGATAATTATGTGACCATATCTGTCAGGTACCTGGGAGACCAAGGTCAGTAACCGCGAGAAACGGCAACAACGGAGAAAGGACAAGACTACTGGTGATGGGTCAGCCAGCCCAAAAGCAACAGTGGTGGAGAGTGCCATTAGTGTCATGGAGCAAGTCTACACCAGCCCTGAAGAACCTGAAACAACCACCACTGCATCTACACCTCCAGTCCATAGAAAAGTGGATGGTATGTTTACAACTGGAGTTCAGTAAAGTAATAGTTCACTCAAAAATGAAAATTCTCTGATCATTTACTAACCATCCCAGATATGCATGACTTTCTTTCTTCAGCAGAACATAAAGATTTTTAGAAGAACATCTCAGTTCTGTAGGTCCAAACAATGCAAGTGAATGTTGATCAGACCTATTGTAACTCCAAAAATCACATAATGTAAACATAGAAGTAATCCATAAGACTCCAGTGTTTAAATCCATATCTTTAAAGCAATATGTGTGTAGATGAGAAACCAATTCAAAGTCCTTTTTTTACTCTAAATCTCCACTTTCACTTTTACATCTGAAAGTCACATGTGGTGCCTGTTTAGTTTCACCTCTGAAAGTGAAAGTGGAGATTTATAGTAAAAAAAAATATATATATAAATATGTGTGTGTATATAGATATATAGATATCTATATATGTACAGTATCTCACAAAAGTGATTACACCCCTCACATTTTTGTAAATATATTGATTATATCTTTTCATGTGACAACACTGAAAAAATGACACTTTGCTACAATGTAAAGTAGTGAGTGTACAACTTGTATTACAGTATAAATTTGGGGTCCCCTCAAAATAACTCAACACAGCCATTAATATCTAAACCGCTGACAACAACAAGTGAGTACACCCCTAAGTGAAAATGTACATTTACATTTATGCATTTGGCAGACTCTTTTATCCAAAGTGACTTAAAAAGCCCTTATTACAGGGACAATCCCCCCGGAGCAACCTGGAGAGTGCCTTGCTCAAGGACATAATGGTGGTGGCTGTGGGGATCGAACCAGCGACCTTCTGATTAACAGTTATGGGCTTTAGCCCAATACACCATCACCACCATGTCCAAAATGTCCAAATTGGGCCCAATTAGCCATTTTCCCTCACCGGTGTCATGTGACTCATTAGTGTTACAAGGTCTCAGGTGTGAATGGGGAGCAGGTGTGTTATATTTGGTGTCATCACTCTCACACTCCCTCATACTGGTCACTGGAAGTTCAACATAGCACCTCATGGCAAAGAACTCTGAGGATCTGAAAAAAAAAGCTCTACATAAAGATGGTCTAGGCTATAAGAAGATTGCCAAGACCCTGACACTGAGCTGCAGCACGGTGGCCAAAACCATACAGCGGTTTAACAGGACAGGTTCCACTCAGAACAGGCCTCGCCATGGTCGACCAAAGTAGTTGAGTGCACGTGCTCAGCGTCATATCCAGAGGTTGTCTTTGGGAATTAGACGTATGAGTGCTGCCAGCATTGCTGCAGAGGTTGAAGGGGTGGGGCATGGCTCGTCCCAGAAGGAAGCCTCTTCTAAAGATGATGCACAAGAAAGCCTGCTTGTTTGAAGATTCCAAACAAACTACTTTCATGTTGTCATTATAGGGTATTGTTTGTAGAATTTTGAGGAAAATAATAAATGTAATCCATTTTGGAATAAGGCTATAACATAACAAAATGTGGAAAAAGTGAAGCGCTGTGAATACTTTCCGGATGCACTGTATGTATGTGTGTGTGTGTATATATTTGGACCTACAGAGCTGAAATATTTTTCTAAAAATCTTCATTTGTGTTCTGCTGAATAAAGTAAGTCACACATCTGGGATGGCATGAGGGGGAGTAAATTAGGGAACCTAAATTAAACTCTTTTCTCACTTTTTAGTTGAACCCCCTCAAATTGAAGCAAGTTATGCACGAGACAATGTAATTCCGCAAGGTAATTACACTTATTAATTCAATATACAAACTGTACAAAACGTTTTTCAAAAGTTATTCAATGTAATTGATTAAAGTGTAGCAGAAATGTTTTCTTTTTGCATCTAATCAGCTGCACCTATGTTCTTATAGTGACACCATGTTGGCAAGAAGTGCTGTCTGTTAATGGTTCTGGCTGGAGTGATCTTGGCCTGCAGCTTCCTCCTCAAATGTCCAGTGTTCAGGCAGAGAGCTGGACCAGCATGAGTCTCTCGACTGAGCATCAGATTACTGAACCCTCTGTCTGGCCTCAAGATATGGAAGGTACAAAAAATGATTATTATTTTGCACTATTTCTTAAAAGTAAGCCAATTTCATGAGCGTCCCCAGTCTTACCTTATTTTTCTGGATAAAATAGTTCCAAACCTTTTAGTAAGTATACATATTAGTTATCTCTGTCTTGACTGTTTTATAAAAATGTTTACATTTTCTTAATTCAGGCTCATGGACCATTGTGGATAAATTGCATATTCCAGTCTCATTCAGTGGATTAAATGCTGGTAAATATTAAATGCATAGTATGCGCAACCTAGAGCCAAGAGCTGTGTCAGTTAATACTAACTGTAGTATCACCATTGACACCATGATCTGTCACAATGCACATTATAAATACTTGGACAATATGAAGTACAATTTGATCCTATTACTTCCTTAAAGGGATAGTTCACCTAAAAATGGAAATTCTCTCATTTACTCACCCTCCTTGCATCCCAGATGTGTATAACTTTATTTAGCAGAAATCAAATTAAGATTTATAGAAGAATATTTAAACTCTGTTGGTCCATACAATGCAACTGAATGGGTGCCAACATTTTGAAGCTCCAAAATCCACATAAAGGGATTATAAAAGTAATCCATATGACTCCAGTGGTTAAATCCATGTGTTCAGACATAATATGATAGGTGTGGGTGAGAAACAGATCAATATTTAAGTATTATCATAAATTCTCCTCCTTGCACAGTAGGAGTTGATATGCATTAAGACTGTTAATCAACAAAAACAGAAGGAGAAAGTAAAAGTGAATTGGAGATTGACTGACTGAGCAGGGAGGAGAATTCTTAGTAAAAAATACAATTTTGATCTTTTTCTCACCCACACCTATCAAATTGCTTCAGAATATACAGATTTAACCACCAGAGTCATATGGATTACTTTTATGCACCCTTTATGTGGATTTTGGAGCTTCAAAAATGTTGGCACCCATTCAATTGCATTGTATGGACCTACAGAGCTGAAATATTCTTCTAATCTTAATTTGTGTTCAGCAGATGAAAGAAAGTCATAGACATCCGGGATGGCATGAGGGCGAGTAAATGAAGAGAGAATTTTCATTTTTGGGTAAACTAACATTAAATTATAGTAACGTTAATATTAAAACTTAAATACGATCCAATCAAATCTTGAGAGATAAGTCACACACTCCGTTATTTCATGCTAAATACTCTATTTTATTCAGAAACACGTCATATTATGGATGTTAAATGTGTTGCTAAAAAAAACAAAAAAATCTTGTCCTGTGTGTTTGCAGTCCCTGACTTGAGTTGGAGTGCTCAGCCTCCACTTCAAGTGGATGACGAATGGTCTGGAATAAGTATGAATTTTTACACGCCCAAAACTTGTTCTCACATATGTACAAAAGATTTTCTCAGTGTTATGGACCTCTTAAGAATGGCCGTTTTTTGTTTCTTAGACAGCGCATCTGCAGATCCATTGTCTGATTGGAACGCTCCATCAGAGGAGTGGGGCAACTATGTGGAGCAGCATCCTGTGCGCACCATGCCATTGGAACAACCAGTCCTGGAGGTGGCACAGGTTAGTCGGTTGTAGCCTTCTGTTTAACAGAAAACATAGGGTAATGTGAGCATGCATTTACATTCTAAAGGCCCTTGCACCCTCACAGTGAAGTGCTTCTTTCTTTGCGCAGAGCCAAAAAGAAGTTCGAAACAGCTGAGCAATGGCATACTGTTTGCGAACACTCCCCAGCCACGCCACTGGGGGAGGCATTTTGAGGAGTGTGCTATTGCGCTAACATGCTAAATGTGTCCATAATATGTGCCTGTTACAATCTGTGATTTATAATGACACAAATCTTTCTGCAAAGATTGGTGTACAATATCTTTAATAGGTAGAATACTGACAAAAGAATTATGATAGAGGCATATCTTACTAGGGCAGATGTGTGAATGATGCAGTTTGCTAATAAGTCTGCATACCAGTGTTCCAGGTCATGCCTATGGATGGCATGGACCAATAGCAGTAAAGTGTTTGGCAGCTGGTACAAAGTTTTGCATACTATGTTTTTCTGTCCATTCATTAGGAGTCTGATACAGAGAAAGAGAAAGATGAAGTAGGTGCTCCTGGTAATTGTAAGGCTAAAAAGAAGAAAAAGAAAAAGAAGGTAGAAGATGTTGGACCATCTGTTCAGGTGAGGACATAGCCAATGTTTCTATGCCCAGAAATTATACATAAAGTCTTGATTGGCTACTCTTGACCTAATGCTACTCTTGATAAATATTTTTCTTTGAATAGTCTCAGGTTAAGAAGGCAGAGAGAGACACGAGCGCTGCAGCACAGGCACTGAGCACGACAGGAAATATATTCGCCGCCACGGCAGGGGTGAGGATTCTTTAGTTTTCAACATTCAACAGGCTTTTAGCAACAACAAACAGCTAGATCCCAAAGCACGCAGACTGCAGATCATGTGTAGTGGTGGTGTTCTCTCCCACAGACACGTGTCGAGGAGGTGACACGTGCCGTATCATCAGCTCCTGTACAAATGCAGCAGAGACCTGAGCCAACTGACAAACCCACAACTGTAACAACACAAAGTAGGTTTTAACCACCATGTGACATGATGCATTCCATGTTATATTAGCATTCAAAGTCCAATTAGGAGGTCAGTTTAGTGTTATTTTATTTCCTATAATGACCTGCTTGAGTGTGAATAGTTAAAAAATGAAGACTGTCAGGGGGCCTGGGTAGCTTAGCAAGTAACGCTGACTGCCACACCTGGAGTCGCAAGTTCGAATCCAGGGCGTGCTGAGTGACTCCAGTCAGGCTTCCTAAGCAACCAATTGGCCCGGTTGCTATGGTGGGTAGAGTCACGTTGGGTTAACCTCCTCGTGGTCACTATAATGTGGTTCTTGCTCTTGGTGGAGCACGTGGTGAGTTGTGCGTGGATGCCGCAGAGATTAGCTTGAAGCCTCCACACGTGCTAGGCGTTTCTGCGGTAACGCTCAACAAGCCACATGATATGACACGTGGACTGACTGTCTCAGACGCCACCTGGATTGAGGCGAGTCACTATGCCACCACGAGGACCTAGAGGGCATTGGGAATTGGGCATGCCAAATTGGGGAGAAAAATAATGAAAACTGTCAAAATTGCTCCATGTATGTGATTTAATATGTATAAAGGAATATTCCGGGTTCATTCGACAGCATTTGTGGCATAACGTTGATTACCACAAATATAATTTTGACTCATCCCTCCAGCCTGTAGGCTGATTTTCATGTGAATGGAGCGAGTCTGATTTGCCGGGAAAATCCAAAGGATGTGACGTTTATGCGTGCTTCCAAGAGCCTTGCCTCAGTGCTTCTGCTATTCAACCGTGACAGGCACGTGCACACATAGACATCAAAGGGGGCTTGAGCAAAAACACAAATTAAATTACATGTACATAGGTATTCACAGCCTTTGCTCCATACTTCATTGAAGCAGCTTTGGCACCAATTACAGCCTCAAGTCTTTTTATGTATGATGCTACAAGCTTGGCACACCTATTTTTGGGCAGTTTCTTCCATTCTTCTTTGCAGGACCTCTCAAGCTCCATCAGGTTGGATGGAAGTGTCGGTGCACAGCCATTTTCAGATCTCTACAGACATGTTCAATCAGGTTCAAGTCTGGGCTGTGGCTGGGCCACTCAAGGACATGCACAGAGTTGTCCCGTAGCCACTGCTTTGTTATCTCGGCTGTTTGCTTAGTGTCATTGTCCTGTTGGAAGATGAAACTTCGCCCCAGTCTGAGGTCCAGAGCACTCTGGAGCAGGTTTTCATCAAGGATGTCTTCATACATTGCTGCATATATCTTTCCCTTGATCTTGACTAGTCTCCCAGTTCCTGCCGCTGAAAAACACCCCCACAGCATGATGCTGCCACCACCATGCTTCACTGTAGGGATGGTAATGGCCAGGTGATGAGGTTTCCTCCAGACATGACGCTTGCTATTCAGGCCAAAGAGATCAATCTTTGTTTCATCAGACCAGAGAATTTTGTTTCTCAAGAGTCCTTCAGGTGCATTTTGGCAAACTCCAGGCAGGCTGTCATGTGCCTTTTACTGAGGAGTGGCTTCCGTCTGGCCACTCAACCATACAGGCCTGATTGGTGGAGTGCTGCAGAGATGGTTGTTCTTCTGGAAGGTTCTCCTCTCTCCACAGAGAAATGCTGGAGCTCTGTCAGAGTGACCAGCGGGTTCTTGGTCATCTCCCTGACTAAGGCCCTTCTCCCCCGATCGCTCATTTTGGCGAGAGTCCTGGTGGTTCCGAACTTCTTCCATTTTTCGGATGATGGAGGCCACTGTGCTCATTGGGATCTTCAGTGCTGCAGAAATGTGTCTGTACCCTTCCCCAGATCTGTGCCTCGATGCAAACCGGTCTCAGAGGTCCACAGACAATCCCTTGGACTTCATGGCTCGGTTTGTTTTCTGACATGCACTGTTAACTGCCTTTCCAAATCATGTCCAATCAACTGAGTTTACCACAGGTGGACTCCAATCAAGTTGTAGAAACATCTCAAGGTGATGATCAGTGGAAACAGGATGCACCCAAGCTCAATTGTGAGTGTCATGGCAAAGGCTGTGAATACTTATGTACATGTGATTTAAAAAAAAAAACATTTTTTTGTATACATTTGCAAAGATTTCAAACAAACTTCTTTCACTTTGTCATTATGGGGTATTGTTTGTAGAATTGAGGAAAATAATGATTTTAATCCATTTTGGAATAAGGCTGTAACAAATGTGGAAAAAGTGAAGTGCTGTGAATACATGCTAATGTACTGTACTTGGAGACACTACAGGTGAATTTTGTGTCTAATAATGTCATCACAATCGCCACATTGATATGCACACATTTTCTTACATTTTACAATTCATTTCTAAATAAATAATGAGAAGTGTCCTATTTTCTCCACTTGAGCCCCTGCCCCCCAAAATGTCTGTGCACATCCCTGAACAGCGACAACTGTCTGCAACACTAGGTAACGTTATCTTAGAGATGGAATCCAGCAAATGTTCGGTTCCCAGCACAACACAGACTCCTACACAAACTCAGAATAAACAAAAAAAAGACAAGGAAACATGATTGTGGTTGAGTGAAAACTAGAGTGAACATCGGCAGGGCATTTGATTCCTGGAGGGATCTTCATTCGGTTTTGGGGATCAAAACAGACCATGAATTGCCGTTCGTATTGGATAGGCAAGCTTACATAACTGCAAAGCATGTGAAATATAGTGCCATAAGATTGATCTGTGTAATTTTAGCTAACTTGTTAATGCAAAGTCTGAGACCGTCAACCCGCGCATCTTATCACGTGGCTTGTTGAGCGGGTTACCGTAGAGATCCACGCCACCCACCGCGGCATCCACACACAACTCGCCATACGCCCCACCGAGAGCGAACAACATTATACTGATCATGAGGAGGTTACCCCATGTGACTACCCTCCCTAGCAACCAGGCCGGAGACCCAGCTGGAGTCACTCAGTACACCCTGGGATTCGAACTAGTGAACTTCAGGGGTGGTAGCCAGCATCTTTACCACAGATACAGATACCAGAGCCATCTAAAAACGTCAGTATCAAGGTTTCGGATCAGTGAATCCCTAATTTATTACGTATCGGGGACATTTAAACTAATATGACAGATGAAACAGACCATGATGGAAATTGTACAAGTCAGTCACATATTTGTTGCACAGCCTTTGTTACCTCTAACGCTGGCACTTGCATTTCAATGGCAAAAAAGTCCAAAAATACAATGAAGAACAGAAGTCTCTAATCATCTATTATCCATACTAAATATAATGTGAAAAGAGACGTCAGCCCAAGGTGAGTTTGTCAAATATTTTATCTTGACTTTAGGGAAGTAGGCTACACCTGGACACAGCAAGAGGACTGTAAAGTGTAGTACTGTAGTATATAGACTCAATTATTTAAAGACTCTTGACTCAAATAAGATGGACTCGATCCCAACACTAGTAATTATCATCATGACACAAATGCTGTCGAATGAGCTTAACTTGTATTGAACCCGGAATATTCCTTTAAATATTCATTCTACAAGTGAAACCGGTTGCTTTTTATTCTGTACTTGGAGTGAATTTGACTTTTAGTAGATTGATTTCTACTTTTCCTCCATTAGAAAAAACAGAGG
This sequence comes from Xyrauchen texanus, assembly GCF_025860055.1. NCBI lineage: Eukaryota > Metazoa > Chordata > Actinopteri > Cypriniformes > Catostomidae > Xyrauchen > Xyrauchen texanus. The sequence continues at coordinate 37,309,531 of NC_068292.1, forward strand.
ACAGCTGGGAGTCTCCAAAACAAGTTAAAAAGAAGAAGGCACGGAGAGAGACATGAATGTGTGGCCTATGTACACGAGAGAAGACAACATATGCAATTTTTGGGTTGTACAGATTTTCGGACTCGATGAGAGACTGTGCTTTTTTGATACCCCTAATCTGCTGTGTTGTGAATCCCATCCCAGTGTCCCATCCCATTAGGTGTATCTAGACCATGTACTGTAACACGACATATGAAGGGACACTTAAAAATCGTAGTAGTTTTTTCTTTTTTCCTTTTTTTTTATGTACGTTATTTAAATATTCAGTAAATTTGAAATGGTTTGTATTTGCAGCAAATTGTTTTTTTAAGAAGAAACTAGATCCCCCATTCATTTCGTAAAGTGCCAGGGACATATCTAGAGCAGTGCGGTCAAGCAATGTTGACCACGACACTCTTACGATACACGCACAGGAAAGTAAGGGGATCATTCAGACCTGCTTGAGTTTCCAGGAATCATAGATCATTGTTGAACTGTTACAGTAGAGCGTTTCATTCTACATACATGAATCACTGGAGCAGCCATACTAAATGGAGTGCACTAACAATGGAATAGTTAACCCAAAAATTTTAATCAGTCACATTTATTCACCTCATGTTGTTCCAAACCAGACTTTTTGTTTTTCCTTTCTTCAGTGGAACACAAAAGGAGATGTCAGGCAAAATGTGGTGACAGACTAATGTACTGCCCAACATCGTCTTTTGTGTTCAATGGATGAAAAAGTAATACGGGTTTGGAACAAAATAAGTGTGAGTGGCAACATGAATAATGGCTGGATTTCATTTGAGTGAATTTCCCTCTACCAAGTGTGTGTTTAATTCTTTTCAACAGTAAATCAAGCCATATGTGAAGACTATAACTCTGAGACTTGCTGTTGTGGAGTGCAAGTAGATCTCGCTAATATCAGACGAACAACTTTTTAACCTGCTTTGGTGAACTAGTGACGTTGACTGGGTATTTGTGATTATTGTAACACCAGGTACTGCAGTGTCAGGACACTTTCAATGCCTTGTGTTGTGCAAGGTGGCAGCAAAGATCTGTCAGTTGCATGCAGTTTATTATTTATTTGAGTCTTTCTTAAGTCATGTTTAACGAGTAATAAAGAGTTTCTTTGCACACCTGTCTCATTACATGAATACTGTGACATTTACTGTGAGCAAATATTTGGTTAATTATAAGATTTCATTTTGTAATATGTGACATGCATTCCTCAAAAGAATTTGATCCCAGAGTTGCCCAATGTACGATTAAGAATAACTACGTAAAAATGACAAACGTTGGAGCAGGAACTTTCTTAACCATATAAAGTTGTGTATCATATTGGATACATACTTTTTTGAAAGACCTGTTTTATGCAACATTCTAGATGTCTACTACCTCCTGGTGAAAGTTCCCATGCTCTTCTGGAGGTAGAAAACCTTGCAATATAATTTCCAAAATGGCCATCTTTAACTCTGATGCACACTTTTTTTTCTGATTTTGATCAAGTTATAATATGTATATTGTAACTGGTAATTCAAAATGAGTATTTGAAGTACTGAAGCGACTTGTACTTGGGTTTTGTACATTATATACAAATCTTATTGAAATGCATATCAAATATGATGCAACAATGAATGCTTTTGAGGCATCTCTCAATTGTCATTTAAAAAATCATGTCCACCATAATAAAAAATACTGACATATAATTTGTATCCAAAAGTGCACTCAGGAATGCTTGTTACGTAGGTAATTGTGGTTCTGTTAAATCCAGATTTAAGCACTTGTGGATTATCGCATATACCAATATCGAGGATAATAGCCACATTAGCTCAGCGTTCAGCCTCGGTATGGATTTCTCGTACATTCCGAGTGACAAATAACTCAGAACATATAATCCAGAATTCACAGAACCACAGTTACCTACATAACTAGTATAAAACTCTGTTTTATTCCTCCTGACTGCTAGAGGAGGTGCTTAAGCACTAATGGATAACTCCTACCAACATAGTCATGAGGAATGCCACTCACCTGAAAAACAGTCTAGGCTGATCCTGAAGAACCGCTTAACTCGCAGCAACTCTGACCTTGTAGAAGCGAGCAATGGTACATTGAGAAGCCCAGGTAGCAGCTGCACAGATATCTGCCATGGAGACTCCTCTAAGGGCAGACCAAGATGAAGACACAGTCTTACTCCTGGCAGGGGCTTTTGGGCTTTCTTGTATGCCAGAGTGATCACAATCCAATGTGACTATCTCTGCTTTGATACAGCAGCACCCTTCCGGACACCACCATAGCAAACAAATAGCTGATCTGTTTGTCTAAGACGAACGGTTGCATCCGTGTAACACCTCAAGGCTTGCACAGGACACGAGGTGATCCCTCGACTCATCTGATTGGGACAAATACTGAAATGCAGCCAGATTAATAAACTGATTCACAAACGGAGGAAACAACTTTAGGAAGAAAAGATGTATTTGGCCGAAGCAAAATGCCAGAATCATCCGGCAACCAACACATGCATAATTCACTAGCAGACAATGCCTATAACTCACTGACTCACTTAGTGGAAGCGATGCCAAACAACAAAGCAGTTTTGAAAGATACCCACTTAAGGTCAGCAATCTGCAATGGCTTGAACGGTGGCAAACAGAGAAAATCAAACACAAGTGGTAAATCCCACACAGGAAAATGGGGGTTTCAGGCTGGCCATAAATGTTTCGCACCCTTTAAAAAACGTATGAAATTATGGGAACTAAGAGAAGAACCATTAACTGGTACATAATACTCCTATATGGCTGCAATGTATACTTTGCATCCAAATGAAGAAAAAATTCCAATATGCTGCGTAGAGCTGATGTGTGGATGCAGCACTAGCAATAGTATGAACAACAGCAGGTTCACAATCAGTTAGAAGAGGGTTTGACCCAGAGAACAAACCCAAAGCTGCTGACAGGCTGGATCCAGATGCCAAATACCACTGTCCATCTGAAATGGCAGATCCAGCCGTAGTGGAAGATGCCACGGTCTGCCTGACAATAGTCTCATAAGTAAGGGAAACCAAAGCCTGGCTGGCCATCGGGGTGCTACAAGGAGCACCCTGTGGTTGCACAGGGAGACCCTGAGCGGAGAATGGCTTCCTGTTCTGGTTGCTGCCGACACGCTGCACGAGTCTGTGTTTGTAGCTTGCTAGCTTGCTTAAAATTGCTTATTCTTGCTTATTTATTTTCATTGTTTTATCCTTTGCCATTTTACCACAAGCTTAGAGTTTTTCTGCATTTCTACCGTTTCAACTGCGTGTATCTTACTGCACACACACACGTTTCACTTTTCAACATTTCCCGACGAGGAGGAATGACCCCTATGGGTACACCTGTCATTAAAAACTCCCAGCGATTCCATTGTGTCAATGCATTAACACAATGGTGGAAAACAATCAACTGATGATGATGTCTGGTGGGGTTCAACTGCAAATTGCTGTTCCACTGCTGGAGAAGCCCAGTGGAATCACAGAAGTGGCAGCAGTCAGCATCCCCATAAGCTATAGTAACACTCTGTATGGCAACATCATTCCAAGCCAGAAACGAGCAAGGAGCTGTAGAATATTGTCTGCCAATCATGTGACAGAGTGGCAGACATGGCATTCTGGAGTCCAGAATCATTCCAATGAAAGTAATCGATTGCACCAAAATCAGGCAACTCTTTGTCTCGTTTACAACGAGACCAGCATGTTTCAAAAACAGTCTGGTTTTGCAGACAGATTGATACCTTGTGGGGGCACAAAGCAGCCAGTCGTCCAAATAAGACAGGATCTGCATTGCTCTGGACCAGAGGATACAGAGCTGACACGAGGTACCAGAGACAGACCGAATGGTAGGACCTTGAACTGTCGGCTTGGTTTTTGAAACTGAATTGAAGAAACTTCATGTGCCGAGTCACAATCGGAATATGAAAGTATGCGTCCTTCAAGTCTACGCTCGTAAACAATCCTCCCGCTTGACAGACCTAAGAACGTCAACTTCACGTAATATTTGAAAAACAAGTTTAAACGAGCCTTAAATCAAGAATTGGACGAAAACCACTGTATTTTTCGGATCTAGAAATTAAGTTGAATAAAATTCCTCCCTTGGAACGAGGGGGTAAACTTTACCTATGGCTCGCTTCTCCAACAGAGTACGAATTTCCTGAGAGAGCCACTGAAAGAACTGCATCCCTGACCACAGTAGGGACGATACTTGAGAGCTTGGGGGACCGGCGTAGAAACTGTAGAGCATACCCCATCAGGGTATTCAAAACCCAGTTATCTACTGTTCTGCTCCTCCAATAGGTGTTGCATTGAAAAACGATCAACCGCCAACCCAATCACTTCAGGCTTTATAGGACCTACTTTTAGTGGCGGGGAGCGCTGGACTGGTCCCCCTGGCAACTGCCAATGAGGAGGTTGGGAACCATCATCATCCTCGTCAGGGGACACCACCAGGTCTGTGATAGGCTGCTTTATTTCTGGAGTGCGGCCCATCCCGATGGAATCTGCTTTGGCCATAGATGCTAGTACGAGTGATCCTGGAGCGCTGCTTTGGTGCACTAGACCCAGTAAGGGCATTAGAAAATTCTGACACAAAATCTTTGCATGGTGGCATAGCAAAGGAACAAAACGCCCCCGGATAGAACCGTAGTAAATAGCCTGGGAGAGATACCGCGATGATGTACAAAAAGTATCTAGGGGTCACTGCAATTATCCACTAGAGTTTAAGCACCGCATCTGGATGTCAGGAGGAATGAAACAACTTTTTGCTCATGCTATCTTAGACTTACAATGAAACCTATTGGTGTGGATACAGCATCATTCAAAATCAATAGTTTTCAGATGCCATTGTAGAAATTCAATATTTACTATCAGCCATGATTAATTTACTCCAAGAGGGAAACGGTCAAATAACATGATGGTTACAGAGATTAAGAGTAGTGTCAGCTGGTCATGTAATTCTAAAAAATGGAAGCCCCCAGGAGGGCACCCCTGTCCCATGTTGAATTAAACTGCTTCATAAGGTTACTGATCTGACTAGAATCCTTATCTCATGTGTGGTCATGAAATTTTAATATTTTCTCTAACCCACATATTTTTTTTTCTTTTTAAGAAATGGAGGGGCAAGTCAATATCAGTATTTGTGGTAATCAACATTGACACAAATGCTGTCGATTGAGCTTAACTTGTATTCAGCCCCGAATATACCTTTAATCATGTCACTTGCAGGATATACATTCTTGATATCAACTATTACATTTTTACTAGTTAAAATGAATACTTGATATCAAGAATGGAATTACTAGCGAAAGAGCCAGTTCTTGAAATCTGCAATTACATTTGAACTAGTAATTTTCTTTATATCAAAATGGAATGTCAACTAGCATTAAAAAAGTTTTGTATTCTGTCAGTAATAGCATTTTTATTAGTCAAATCTCATAATAATCTGTCATTTACTCCTATTCACAATGTAATTAGAGATACTGTATCTATAATTCATTTCTTACTAGACATACACTCACCAAGCACTTTAATAGGAACACCTATATGCCTACATATTCAAGCGATTATCTAATCAGCCAATCATGTGGCAGCAGTATAATGCATAAAATCATGCAGATGTGGGTCAAGAGCTTCAGTTAATGTTCACATCATCCATCAGAATGGGGAAAATTTTGATCTCAGTGATTTTGACCGTGGCATGATATTTGGTGCCAGACGGGCTGGTTTGAGTATATCTGTAACTGCTGATCTCCTGGGATTTTCACACACAACAGTCTCCAGAATTTACTCAGAATGGTACCAAAAACAAAAAATATCCAGTGAGCACCAGTTGTGGATTGAAAAGCTTTGAGGAGAGAGGTCAATGAAGAATGGCCAGACTGGTTCAAGCTGACAGAAAGGCTACGGTATCTCAAACACCCTGTACAATTGTAGTGAGCAGAATAGCGTCTCAGAATGCACAACATGTCAAATCTTGAGGCGGATGGGCTACAACAGCAGAAGACCACATCGGGCACGTTATTAGGACCATAGTGTTCCTAATAAAGTGCTCTGTGTGTGTAGTGATCTTTGGTCTGTGAGGAAATCTTTGAAGTTAGATCCTTTCAGTGAACCATTCGAACCACTTTAATTTTGATTTAATCACTGGCAAATCGATCTGAATAAAAATAAATAATTTAAAATAATGGAAGTCCTTGGCACATGGACAAGACATGGGAATCTATTTATCAAAAAAAGTGGGAAACCTGTTGCATCAACTGAAAAGCCCATAAGTGTACTTCATGCAGTAAACTTATTTGTTTTGTGAAGGGTTGTTAAGAGGTCAGTCTGCAGTTCGTGTTTCCCATCACAACAAACAAAACTGGTATATGCATTTTGTTCTCCCTTGCTCAAATCTCAAAAAAAAAAACCTGTCACAAAAAGACACAAGACATTTAATACATTAACATTTTTATTAAATCATCATAAGGCCACTGTGTAGTGTTCAGACTTTGTAAAGAGGATCAAATGCCCCACATCAAAGCATTGCTCATTGAAGAACACAACCTACATTACTGAAGCCCAATAAGGCACATTTTAGAAACATCTTATCCAACAGAATTCCGTACAGCCTGTGATGTGGGCAAATCTCAAACTATATATTTAATTGCTAAAAAAACTGCCTATTCCTAATAACTTCTAAGAATTCATGAGTGATTTTAATAATTATCAAAACACAAGTTCTCATCTTTCATTTGTGATACCAAATAATATGCATTTTAGGAGTTTAAGAGCAAAGTACCCATTACAACCCAAATAATTCACATTGAAAGTGTTTACAGTCTCTGTAATCAGGGGACCATCACATGACATCAGTTACTCTTCAACACAGTCAACCAACAGCAATCATACTAATATATAGGTCAGATTTCATTAACCTAACCGTAAAACCACCATCACCTTTCTTAGAAAAATTTATTTAGATAATTATGGTGTGTGTGTGTATATATATATATATATATATTATATATAAAATCACTCTTGCCATAAAATATAATCTTAACACATTTTTGGTATCTTTGCATTCATGACATAAAATAACTTTTTAACGAACAAACACGATTTGAAATGACCCATCAAAAGTTTCCAAAACCACACCAAACAATGAATCTCACAAACCCAGCCAAGAACATGTCCAGATCATATTCTCTCTTTCGGGTTTTGACTTCGGGACAAAATAGGAAATGTAAGACTTTCTTTAAGGAATAGTTCACCCAAAAATGAAAATTCTCTCATCATTTACTCACCCTCATGTCATCCCAGATGTCTATGCATTTCTTTCCTCTGCTGAACACAAAGTTGTTGTTGTTTTTTTTTTTTTAATATCTCCGCTCTGTAGGTCCATACAATGCAAGTAAATGGTGACTAGGACTCTGAAGCTCCCAAACAGCACATAAAGGCAGCATAAAATGTGTTCATTTGACTCCAGTGGTTTTATCAATGTCTTCTAAAGTGATCCAATCAGTTTTGGGTGAGAACAGACCAAAATATAACTCTTTTCCACTATAAATTTGGACATCAGCAGTCTCCTTGGCAATCGTGATTTCAAGCTTGTTTACACTTCCTACAGTGCTATCTAGTGCTCTGTGCATGAGTCAAGCAATAGGATGTGAAAGATCGAAATCATGTTTGAGCCTAGACACTGCAATGGCAAGATGTACAGTGAAAAAGGAGTGACATTTTGGTCCGTTCTCACCCAAAACCAGCTTGATCACATCAGATGACTAAACCACAGGAGTCATGTGGATTACTTTTATGTTGCTTTTTGGAGCGTAAACATTTTGGTCACCATTCACTTGCACTAAGTGGACCTACAAAGATATTCTTCGAAATAGTCATACACATTTGGGATGGCAAGAAGGTGAGTAATTTCATTTTTTGGTGAACTATCCCTACAAATGAATGCAGATTTAAATAAAAATATTGTTGCATACAAAAACAACTATTACCGTTATGACGATCGTCACTGTGGATTATAGAAATGACAAAATAACTCCAAAGTAACATTTACAGATGCATTATGCTAATGAGAATTTGGGAGAAAATGTGCTTAATTATCATGAAATATTTCAGAATGCAAAAACCTCAATGATCCTAGAAAATAGGCTTCATTTTTGTAATGCAAAATACAATTACTTTTTTTTTTCCTTTAGTTTTTAGAGTGAAATATAACTCAGACATGTTTTCATGAGCGGTACTTTCATCTTACACATTCACACAGAACGAGCCGAGTCTGAAACAACCAACATATGAATCGACTTCTGTCAGTCTAACAAACTCCAACATCACACAACTCAACACTCATTTGCCATCACATACGGTGTACTACATCCATGTATCTGGCCACCTGACAGTTAAAGGGCCCCTTTCACAATGTGGAGGGACTGAACAACAAAGATGTTTAGAGGTTAAATCACCTAGGAAGAAGGCATGGCAAATATGAGGTTAACATTAGCCAGTGGAGGCCATAATTCAGACGTATTCTCAGTATTCAGAGTAAAACGGATGCAGATTTTCCCCAAAACTTATGAGAACAGCTGCAGTTATGTTGTGAAATGTACAAACATGAAATGGATATGTTTTCAATCAGCATTTCTTTGAGGATTGCACTTACTTGCAATGAATCACATACAAAAAAAAATAATTAAAAGTTTTATGTTTGTTGGTCAAACCAAACATTTATATGTTCAAGTATTAACTCTCTTTTCTTTATTCAAATTATGATAATAATGGGTTCCTTAATGAAACACAACCTGAATTAATTCTAACAAACTTTAGGACATTTAATTCAGTGCAACGGTTTATGCAAGAATGGTTGTTTTTTTTTGATGGAGGCGGCTTTTGGATAGAAGTTTAAATTGCTTTTCTGGTCAATTTCCTCTGAATAATTAAACTGTGCGGTCAAAAGGAAACAGAAACAGATTCAAAAGCTTAATTTTGTGCAATTAGGCATGTTAGCAAACATATGCGTTTGACTCGTGACAAAGCCTCAAGGACTCCTGAAGCATGCAATCTTCATGAAACCAGCTGAACTGACACACGACATGATGCGTTCTGCACTGACGTGACATATTCTCTCACCAAACTTAGAGATAGATACATTCAACATGCCTATTGCTAACAGAGCAGAACAACTTTGCAAAAGTTTAAACAATCCAGAAATTCATAAATTTAACAAATCCATGCAGGTAAAATGCAGTGTCCTGAATATTTCATGAACGTAAGAGGCAGAGTGTTGATTATAAAGCCAGTTCTATTATTAAGAGAACCAAAGGCAATGGCGAAATTTCAGGAATAATAATAATTTTAAAAAACGAAACATGCAGAGTGGTTATTTCTAAAGAAAATTAAGAAAAAAAGGCCAGTTCTTATTGAGTTACTTAAAATGTACATTTAAAGGGATAGCTCACCCAAAAATTCAATTCTGCCATGATTTACTCACCCGCATGTTGTTTAAACCTTTAGGTTAAAGAGTCTTTTTTTCTCTCCATGAAACACAAACTGAGATGTTAGACAGAAGGTTGTGTTCAACCACCATTCACTTTTTGTTTTTACCATAAAATGAAAGTGAACGGTGACTTTCATTATACGTCTCCTTTTGTGTTCCACAGAAAAAAGTAAGTAATACGGGTTTAGAGCAACATGAGGGAGACTAAATGGCAGAATTTGTATTTTTGGATTAATTATCCCTTAAATAAAATGTAAAAATAATTCCACCCACCTGCATTACAGTTCTAATTTACTGAACCAGAAATGCATCGGTCTCACAGAGTAGTGCATGGCCATTCCTCATTTCACTCGCATGGTGAATGAAAACTAATGTACCCATCTATATGTCAACCGTGGGTGGCCAAACCTAGGCTTCAGTCATCATATAAGAAATGTAAGGAGAGAGTGCAGCTTGATTCTAAGGCAACAGAGGATTTTACCAGTGCTCTCGGGCACAGAGGATGTACCAAGAGTTTGTCCATTAGGAAACATGTCCTTCCTGCAGAGTGGTTCTTCACTGGTGGGGTCGCGAGTCTCTGGCGTAGTCAGTTTTTGGACCAGTTATCTGCAGCATCCTGACTGATAAAGTGAACCAGTATAAGATACAAAAGATCAAACTTTGGGGAAGAAGAGAACAAGTAGGACAGAGAATCTTGGGTCCACTATGTGGCACCACAGTAACAGAGGAAGCAATGTCTGTGCTGCAATAAAGGCATGATGTTCCTTTTGATTCACTGGCCTGTGGATATGGAGAAAGTGTTCTTCATACTGTGCTGCATTGGTGCAAGGAAAGAGTACTGGGCCTATCAGACTAGGAAGCAGCTTTTTTTGCCAGATGCAGTCCTTTCTCAGTGCCAATGTTGACGGTGATGTTGGTGTAAAGCTGTAGATAATCCCGAGACACAATCTCGTAATCCACCGTATTCATACCGTCCTGTTTCCACGTGTGCCGGGTCTTTGCCAACATGTTAAACCTGCATGGGAAGAAAACTGTTTGGTATTTGAACATCTAATAGTGGAAAAACTTGGTTTGTGATTCTCAACTGGTGGGTCGTAATCCAAAAATGTGTCGCAGGCCTGTGCTAACAGTGTCACGGACAACAATTGTGCATATTTAAGTTGGCAAAATGAATACACTTATCAACTTTTAAAAGTTGTTGAACTGTTCCTTAGATCAAAAGAAAGAGCATAGTGCCAGCAAGGTCAAGGTCAGGGAATGCACACTGATAAAATGCAGGCCTATCCCTTGAATGCACAGCTGATGTTGTTGACCTCTAAGGTTGTTCATCAAACTATGGTATTTCAGTGCAAATTAATTTGTCACTTGGTAAAAGCTAGCCAAAATGGGCATACGGGGGTTTCTTGACCTGCCCTCATCCTCCAAAACCATGAAAAAAAACAACGCAAGTTTAAAGCTGACACAACCCAGACTACATTAAATGTGTTCATTGGTAACAAGGTCATGATTTGAAACCACAAACGCATTTGAATGGCAAATTATTGGCTGCCGAGAGTATGAAACAGTTTCAATTAAATTTTGTATGATAAATAATTTTTGTGTTGCATTGGGTCACCACTTGATGTCCAAAGTAAAATCTGGGTCCTGAAACAAAACCAGCTGAGAACCACTATATTAGGTGATGTCATTATAATGGGAAATACTGTTGCAAAGTAACAATGCAAGAGAAGGATTTGTGAAAGATATGATAAAAAACATAAGTAAACTACAGAGGTCGCATTTATTGGACAGTTGAGAAAGGTGATTCTACCTTCTGGGATTCACTTCATTGCCCTTGTCGTGCTTGTGCTTGATCATCTTATATCTGCCCACATTTATAGATGGTCGACTGATCAGCATTCCTCCGAGTGAAACCCTTCGATTGAGAAGAAAACAGGGAGAACGTTAAACAAAATGCAGAAAAGTCCCCTTCAGTTGATTGCAATAATACTTGCTGCTCCTCTGTTCTTTGTGTATTCTGGTAAATATAATAATAATATTATATATAATAATTTTCTTATAAATCTACATAAAAATGTCTGTGGTTATTTGGCAAACAAAATGTTTTACACACATATTTTATTTTATTTTATTTTATATATATATATATTTATTTATTTATTTATATATATATATATATATATATATATATATATACACATACATATATACACATACATACACACACACACACACAATATATGCCACTTTTATTCATAGTTTACAAAAACGTTTTAATGCATTACAAAGGTAGTATAAATGTTTTTACAAAGAATATATCAAACCACAGCTTAATTTGTTGCAGACACTCACCAAATAGAACACAAAACTCATGCTGCAAGGATCTAAAGTATCAATGCATCAATGTGTGTAAATAGAATTGTGATGCATAGATCAATAATTATCTGCACAGCCCTTATTAGGAAATGTACTCCACATGTTCAATGTGTCAAGAGCATCAGCGCCAAGCACTGGGCCCCAGCTGGACCATGAACTGTGGAGTTTTTATAAGTTTTAACCTTTTGTGCAAAGACTGACAGCTATCTCACACACACTCAATACCTCCAATGCAAAAACACACATGATCAAACACTTCCTCAATCACTTACCGGATTCCGATGTCATCATCCTCGCCTCCCCAGCCCCAGTAATTGTTGGGGAAACCGTTCATCTTGAGGTACTGATTAGGGGTCAGAGCGGACACTCCTCCAAAATACATCTTGTAAGGCAACCTAAGGAATAACAAGAAAGAATTCTTTAAAGATCTTTATGTGAACTGTACATGAATGTTGGGCGATATACTGAATGTTAAAAATATAGAAATCGACCGCTCATTGGTTTGACTTTTTTTTTTTACTGATATTTAATCAGTCCACTTAATCGGTTCTTTAATATTGAGTTAATATTGAGTTGTGGTTATTTAGCACAAAAGTGGTAAAACTGTAACCATTTGTTAACACCACATGTAGTTGACACATGAACCAACCAATTTTTCAAGGCTTTCCATGGCTCAGCTCCACAATACATTGTGTATCTTATCGATCCAGATCGGACTTCCAGACCTCTGAGGTCAAATGCTACAACTGTCCGTCTCTCATTCGCTAATTAAATCTAAAGATGGATCGTGCCTTCTCTGTTGTTACTCCCAATCATTGGAAACGTCTTCCTTTAAATATCAGAGCCTCACCAACTACAGTGACTTTTAAATCTAGTCTTAAAACCTATTTTTATACTTTGGCTTTTGAATCAGAGCAATGACAATGGTGTTGAAGAGTCTTTGAATGTAATATGTTTTTGATTTCATGTTATTTTATGTCTTCCATGTTTTGTTTTTAAATGTGCTATAAAAAGAAAATGTTATTGTATTGTAACAATGAACAATATTTTTAAACAATTATAAATCTTGGTTAATGTTAATTACAACATACACATTTAAACAACATTAGTTAATAAACTTGTTCATAGTTAGTTCATACTGTATTTTTACTAACATAAAAAAATATATATATATATATAAAAAAAAAAAAACACTAAGAAAATATATTGTTCATTCATGTTACTTTGTGCATTTACTGATTTTAACAAACAGGGCCGTAGCTAGTGAAGTAAAAGTGGTAACAATTCTAGGGGCCACACAACATATTTTAAACAGTTTTTTTGTTAGTATGAAAGGGGCCCAGAGCAATATACAGTCAGGGGGCCCAGAATATCATGCTATGACCCGGTTAACAAATGTTACAAATTACATTTTAAATATTAAGTAAGGGATTTGAACAAGCGTATAATAAAACTTGTAAAAATAATACGTGTAATGAACTTTGTAGACTGTGCACAATATTAATTAGAGCTTAGTGATCAATAAATGTCATTAAATGTGCCTAGGGGTAAGGGAAAAAAAATTAAATAAATATCGGTTAAGCATATAGGTTACTGAACACAAAATAGTCAATATAGTCTCGGTCAGTCTCCATCAAAATAATTTTATAACGATTTCCTTAAAAAAATAAATTAAAAAAATAACGGTAACCTTGCTTATGGTTTTGCAATCCTTCCCTGTCTAACGACTTGCAAGTATGAGAACATTTTAATAACCAAACCTAAACCAATGCAATTGGATTGACTAAATCTGATATACTTCCATGAGTTAAAAACTGTCTTAAGTCAGGGGTGTCAAACTCATTTTGGGTCACAGGCCTGATTGGACCAAGCAACATTGCTTGGGGCCCAAGATTATATTTATAAATTCTATATACCGTGCACACACACGCAGCCAAAAGTTTGGAATAATGTACAGATTTTGCTCTTATGGAAAGAAATTAGTACTTTCATTCACCAAAGTGGCATTCAACTGATCACAAAGTATGGTCAGGACATTAATAATGTGAAAAATTACAATAACAATTTGAAAAAACATTCAGAACTTCTAAAACTACAAAGAGTTCTCATCAACAATCCTTCAAATGCAGCAATAACAGCTTTGCAGATCCTTGGCATTCTAGCTGTCAGTTTGTCCAGATACTCGGGTGAGATTTCCAGGGGTGGAAAGAGTACTGAAAAATAACTCAAGTAAAAGTACTGTTACTTCTTAAAAAATTTAGTTTGAGTAGAGCAAAATTACCTGTCCTAAAAACTACTCAAGAGTAAGAGTAGCTCATTTAAAAGTACTCCTGAGTAGTGAGTATCGAATAATGAGTTGTGAAAGCAATGCCCCTTTATAATAAACACTCTATGCTGCAATTAAAAAAAAATTAGCACACATACCATAATTTACGTTCCCTTTTATGGCTATTTGCCAAAAAGAGTAAAAAAAATAAAAAAAATGGGTATTTTATTTTTTTAAAAATTTAAAATACATCACTTATCTATGATACTGTTAACACTACATGAATATGATTTTTTTTTATTATTATTATAAAAGGGAGACATGACTACAGAAATGAAAAGATGAAAGTTATTTTCAATACCATAATGTATGAAACGATCTTATGTAGGGTCTAACTTGTCCTTAATGCTGACTGAGGAAGTGTTGCGCATAAAACATGCAAGGAATTAATATAAAAAATAAATAATAAAAAAAGCAGGGTCATTTGGCGCGTCACATCCTGCACAATAGAGGCGGTGGAGCAGTTGTTTGGTACAGGGACCACATCAATGAAAAATTCACGCAAAACTGAATGTTTTCTCATCATCATTTAGTCACCCTATGCCATCCCGGATGTGTATGACTTTCTTCAGCAGAAGACAAATTTCAAAGAAACAGATTTTTAGAAGAATGTATCAGTTCTTTTGGTCCATACAATGGAAGTGAATGGGTGGCAAAATTTTTAAGCTCCAAAAATCACATAAGTCAGCATAAAAGTAGCCTAAACCAAGTGACTCCAGTAGTTAAATCAATGTGTTCAGAACAGCTATAATAGGTTGGGTGAGAAACAGATTAATATTAAAGTCCATTTTTACTCTAAATTCTCCTCCCTGTTCAGTCAATTCTTCTTCTTTTGGTTTTGGCGATTCATTTTCTTCATGCATATCACCATCTACTGGGCAGGGAATAGAATTGACTTAAATATTGATCTTTTTCTCACCCACACCTATCATATCACTTCTGAAGACATGGATTTAACCACTGGAGTCATAGATTACTTTTGGGCAGCCTTTGTGTTTTTTGGAGCGTCAACATTTTGGCATCCGCACCTTGGCACTTGTATTGTATGGGCCTACAGAGCTGAAATATTCTTCAGAAAATCTTAATTTGTGTTCTGCAGAAGAAAGAGTTATACACTGGATAGCAAGGGTGAGTAAATTAGAGAATCTTCATTTTTGTGTGAATTAATTCTTTAAGTAGCACATGGGGGATTCCACATTGATTTAGTTCTTGTATATTTTAAGCCCAGAAATAATTGTGTTCTCATTCTAATAGAGGCAGGATATATGCTGATATCTAGCTTGAGCAAGCTCTACTCGCATGTCACATGAGCAATTGGCCCTTTTCACTGCAAAAAGCCCTTTCAGGTGTGGTCGTGATGTTCAGGTGTTGAACTGTTTGAGGCATCCTTCACATCTTTTAATTTGACGGGAGTCACAAGACTCTCCCTAGCCAATCACATTGATAGAGAAAAATAAAATCAGGACAGGGAAGTAGCGAACACAGACGGTGGGAAAATAGAGCATTAAAAGTACAGTTACAGCATGTAAAATGTACTCAAGTATACAATTTTAAAACTACTTAAAGTACAATTCCTGGGAAAAACTACTAAATTACAGTAACGTGAGTATTTGACCCCACACTTCCTGTAGCACTTGCCATTGATGCTGCTGTCTTTTCGGGCACTTCTCTCTCACACACACACACACACACACACACACACACACACACACACACACACACACACACACACACACACACACACACACACCTTACAGTATGGCTCAGGGGTCCTCAATAGCTGGACTCTGGTCCAGATCTGGACAGAAGAACGATTAAATCCGGACGAGATCTGAAGCTTTGTGATAGTTACCTGACATCTGGCTACGTGATTATGTAAGCATACATCTATTCACCCACGGAGCAGGAATAAATAAAGTGTTCAGCGCTAGAGAAATATTTCTCTCTAGAGTGGGAATAAAGCACGTTCAGCGCTAATAACTTTATTCCCACTCCATGCACGTTGCCTCTCTCCCCACTATAGACATGAGGCGCCACATAAAGCCTAATTTACTGAACATACAAGTTGCAGGTGCGGTTATCTTAACAAACGTAGTGGAGACACCGCTATAGATACTGGCATCTTTCACTTAAACACGCTGTGGAAAACTAAACTTAAGTAAATTGATACTATATTCATCTTTCTGATATGTGATTCAGCCGGTTCAGCTAAGCCAGGTTTGTCAGGCCAAGATAACGTGCCGCCTTAAGATTATAAAGTTTTTTCCATCGAAATTTAGCTTCATTAATCAGCATGTTATGAGCATTTCAAAATAAATCAGATTTTTGTTCTAATTTTGTGAAAATTAAGCAGAAATGTCATCATGGCAAGGAAAGCCTATTTATGCTTAATCAAACAGATATTTAATGCTTCACTGTTATGTAAATTGTTTGCTTGTTAGTAGATTCTCACTTTAAGGAAAATATAAAAATGATGGACAGCACCCGAGTTAAATATATGAGTGTCACAGCAAAGGGTCTGAATACTTAGGACCATGTGATATTTCAGTTTTTCTTTTATAATAAATGTGCAAAAATGTCAACAATTGTGTTTTTCTGTCAATATGGGGTGCTGTGTGTACAATAATGAGGAAAAAAAATGAACTTAAATGATTTTAGCAAATGGCTGCAATATAACAAAGAGTGAAAAATTTAGGCGGGTCTGAATACTTTCCCACTGTAGGTATAGATTCTGAATGTATAAATATTTAAATAAAACTGGACTCCTGTCATTTACCTTCAAAACTGCTGATTTTATCTTTTAATATTCACATCCATGTGCACTCGATCTATAAAGTCTTGATTAAATATTTTAATTCTTTGGTAGAAAAGATTTCCCAGACCCCTCTAGCTGTCCTCTGGGCCCCCAAAGTTCTCATCAGGATTTTTTTGTACTATTGCGGTCAACATGGCAAGTTATAAAAACTATTAAAAAAAAGATACATAATTTCCTAACCATATAACTACTGACCATGTAAGCTACATACTATCCGGACCTTTGCTGGGAAGGAAATGTAGAGACCGGACCTCTTGGAACTTTAATGGAGTACCCTTGGTCTAGCTGATCCCACAAAAGCTCAAAGGGTTAAGATCCAGAACACTCTTTCCCCAATAATCTGTTGTCCAATGTCTGCGTTTCTTTTCCCACTCTAACCTTTTCTTTTCAAAAGTGGCTTTTTCTTTGCAATTCTTCCCATAAGGCCTGCACCCCTGAGTCTTCTCTTTACTGTTGTACATGAAACTGGTGTTGAGCGGGTAGAATTCAATGAAGCTGTCAGCTGATGACATGAGGCATCCATTTCTCAAACTAGAGACTCTGGTGTACTTATCCTCTTGTTTAGTTGTACATCTGACCTTCCACATCTCTTTCTGTCCTTGTTAGAGCCAGTTGTCCTTTGTCTTTGAAGACTGTAGTGTGATTGAATGACGGGTTTAGAGAAAAGCCGTTTTTTTTACCTAATGTTGACCTTAAGACATGCCAGTCTATTGCATACTGTGGCAACTCAAAAACAAACACAAAGACAATGTTAAGCTTCATTTAACGAACCAAATAGCTTTCAGCTGTGTTTGATATAATGGCAAGTGATTTTCTAGTACCAAATTAGCAATTTAGTAGGATTACTCAAGGATAAGATGTTGGAGTGATGGCTGCTGGATATGGGGCCTGTCCAAATTTGATAAAAAATGACTTTTTTCAAATAGAGATGGTGCTGTTTTTTTTACATCAGTGATGCCCTGACTATACTTTGTGATCAGTTGAATGCCACTTTGGTGAATTAAAAGAACCAATTTTCTTCAGAAACCACAAAAACTGTACATTATTGTAAATACATTTAAACTCATTTTTTTTACAATTCCTGACATTTAATCGTAGAAAACATTCCATGTTTTAGGATCACTACTTTATTTTAAGAATGTGAAATGTCAAATTAATAGTATAATAGTAGAGAGAATTATTTATTTCAGCTTTTATTTCTTTCATCACGTTCCCAGTTGGTCAGAAGTTTACATACACTTTGTTAGTATTTGGTAGAATTGCCTTTAAATTGTTTAACTTGGGTCAAATATTTTGGGTAACCTCCCACAATTTTGGCCCATTCCTCCAGACAGAACTGGGTCTCCTTGCACAGATGTTTTATCCCACAAATTTCCTATCGGTTTGAGGTCAGGGCTTTGTGATGGCCACTCCAATACCTTAACTTTGTTGTCCTAAAGCCACTTTGCCACAAATTTGGAGGTATGATTAGGGTCATTGTCCATTTGGATGACCCATTAGCGACAGAGCTTTAACTTCCTGGCTGATGTCTTGAGATGTTGCTTCAATATATCCACATAATTTTCCTTCCTTATGATGCCACCTATTTTGTGAATACACCAGTCCCTCCTGCAGCAAAACACCCCCACATCATGATGCTGCCACCCCCATGATTCACAGTTGGGATGGTGTTCTTCGGCTTGCAAGCCTTACCCTTTTTTCTCCAAACATAACGATGGTCATTATGTCCAACCAGTTAAATTTTTGTTTCATCAGACTAGAGGACATTTCTCTAAAAAGTAAGATCTTTGTCCCCATGTGCACTTGCAAACTGTAGTCTGGATTTTTTTATGGTGGTTTTGGAGCAGTGTCATCTTCCTTGTGGAGCAGCCTTTCAGGTTATCTCAATATAGGACTTGTTTAACTGTGGATATAGATACTAGTCTTCCTGATTCCTCAAGCATCTTCTCAAGGTCCTTTGCTGTCGTTTTGGGATTGATCTGCCCTTTTCGCACCAAACTACGTTCATCTCTAGGAGACAGAATCCGCCTCCTTCCTGAGTGGTCCCACGGCATTTATACTTGCGTACTATTGTACGTACAGATGAACGTGGTGGTACCTTCAGGCATTTGGAAATTGCTCCCAATGATGAACCAGACTTGGGTCCACAATTTTTTTCTGAAGTCCTTGCTGATTTCCTTTTGAAATCAAAAGGAAAGAGGTACGGAGTTTAAAGGTAGGCCTTAAAATACATCCACAGGTACACCTCCAATTGACTCCAATTATCATTTCAGAAGCTGGCTAATTACCATAATAACTGGCTAATTGCCTAAAGGCTAGACATAATTTTCTGGAATTTTCCAAGCTGCTTAAAGGAACCGTTAACTTGGTGTATGTAAACGTCTGATCTACTGGAAATGTGATGTAGTCAATTAAAAGTGAAACAATCTGTCTGTAAACAACTGCTGGGAAAATTACTTGTTTAGGACATCTACTTTGTGCATGACACAACTTGCTATAGTTTGCTAATATGAAATCTGAGTGGTAAAAAAAAGGTTTTAATGACTTCAACCTAAGTGTATGTAAACATCTGACTTCAACTGTGTGAACACACGCACACACACACACACACACACACACACACACACTTCATTTTATAGACAAAAATATAATTGGGACACCATATTAATTTATTTCATTAAAAAAATAAAATTTAATAGAAAAAAAACGTTTTTGAAATTTGACTTGGACCAAATAAAGAAAAGCTGCCAATAGGTGCCCAACATAGATGGGAACTCCTTCAATATGTTTTAAAAGCATCCTAGGGTGAAACCTCAAGAAGTCGGTTGAGAAAATGTCAAGAAAATGAGAGAAACCTACTTAAAATGAATAATAGTTGAATGGGACGGAAACAAAGCAACAGTTTTTACATCTAACCTTGGACCTGTCCATGTTGTCATTATTTCCGTGAGAGAAACTTCACCATGGGAACGCGTGGCCATGGAACTTGTCACCATCAGACATGTGTAGCAATCGCTGATATGCTTGACTGTGCGTGCTAAATGTCCCGTGTAATTAAAATAAATTCCACTGATCATGCAAGCTATAGCATAGCTACATCTGCAATATCTGTTATGCAGTTGCTAATAAAATAATAGTGTGAATACATCTTACCCAAGTTACAGGCTAAATCAACATGAATGTTTTCAAACATTCCTCCCCCTGCAAATCATCCCTAGGGCCTAAGAAGACTCCTTGACGGGCACAGGGGATTACTGTTTGACCCGCCTAGAGCGATATAAAAATCTAATTCAACAATTTTTCCATCATCACTAAAATGCTTGCCATTTTATCTTTTAGTAAATTATATGTAGGAAAATAATGCTGTTGATTACCATGCACTGTTATATTTGCATACAAGCACAAATTATTCATTCACAGTCTTCCCTGTGTTCACTTAAAAAGGAATGTCCCGGGTTCAATACAAGTTAAGCTAATTCGACAGCATTTGTGGCATAACGTTGATTACCACTAATTTATTTTGACTTGCCCTTCATTTTCTTTAAAAAAAAAAAGCAAACATCTTGGTTCCATCGAGTTATTTATAATGAGAGTTACTGTGGTCAATTTTTGGATTTTGTTTAAATACCCCGTTTCAAAAGTATAGCCACAAGACAAAGGATACGCATGTAAAAATAATTTGTGTTATAAAATCACCTTCAAACCTTTTGTGTAAAGTAAAAGCCAATTTTATAACTTTGTTACCATGATGATGTAATGTCAACAAACCCTAAAACACACAAAAAAAAATGATTGAAAACAACTTTACAGCTCAAATAAGAGTTCAAACAGAAGAATTAATGAGAGTGCTTTTATATTATTATAAAGCTTCAAATTTATGTGAAAAATGTATATAAACCTTCTAAATGGCCACATTCACTTTCATTATCCTCATTCATTTCCATTGCAAGTGCCTCACTTTAACATCTTTTTTGCTTTATTTAAAGAATCAGAGGAACGAGTTGAAATAAATGTTTTTGTAATCAACATTATGACACAAATGCTGTCAATTGAGCTTATTGAACTTGGAACATTCCTGAGTGGGAAACAGGCCTTGATTAGTCTTCTCTAGATTTGTACAGCATTTTAGTTCATTGAAATCTACCAGTTAGCTTGAAATTATGCTTAGAATGATTGAATCTCTCTTTCAGGCCATTTCAGAGCAAATACATACTTTTTACAACATATATTTCTATTTATATTTATTGAAAATAATCAAGTATACAGGGATTAATGTTAATACATGTATCCCCCAGCACAAGTTAAGCAGCACGAGTTGCAAAACAATCAATATGTGCAGAAGTTCAAGTGAAAATGCAAGCAAATAAAGTCAAATGAAATACAGACTAGCTGAAGACTTACTTGTAACCAAATTTGTCCATGGCAATGGCGGCGTGTTTGGGGTGAGTGTCGCAGACGTAGGTGTTGCGGTCATCTTCAGGAATAAGGTCTACATCATGGAAGAAGAGACAGTCCCAATCCTCATCCCTCATTGCCTCACGAAAACCCACGTTCATGAGTTTCGCTCGGTTAAAGGTATAATTACCAGCCTACACACAACACACGCAGACATTTATTTGTATTGAACTAGCTACAGTGATAAGAAATGAATACACAGATGTATGATATGGCATAGTGTACTGTGCATAACAAATGGATGAATAAAATGTATTTACAGGAAGACAACAAAGCCTTCCGACTCAATGCAGTTTGCGGTTGGGTGTATATTACTTGTGCAAATGGTCTTAATGTGTCCATAATGTGGCAAGGATTCAAAAGGCCAGATTAATGAAGATTACATTCTAATCCTTGCTCTACTAATGTGAAGTGGGAAAATTGAAGTCTCAAACAAAGAGATTTACTTCTCAATCCACTGTTTTACTCTACATTTTCTGACCACTGAATTTGTATTCAATCTGTAATTCTCAGAGAACAAATCAATGGCATGCATCAAATCTAATTAAAAATTATAAATATTTCTTATAATTATCATGTTTGTTTGTTAGCGATTTAACGTCATGCCAGCTTCCTTGGCTATTTTCAATGGCAAAAAAAGGCATTTAATAATAATAATAATAATACATTTAAATCCCATTGGGTCAACTTAAAAAAATAAAAATAAATGCATATGCCAAACTATTAAACTAAAAGGTTTGAGGAAATTGGAAAATTGTCAAAATATGACCCATTACTGCACTGTACACCATTGACGAATTTGGTTTAAAATGCCACAATTCAGATTTCAATCCCATTAAGCTAATCGAGTCATGATTTCTTGAGAAAAAAAATTATTCAATTCCAAAAATGCCATTTAACTATAATCATACATAAAATTGTATTAAACTATGTACAGTACAATAATAAATCCTGGGAATGTAGTTAAATCAGGTCTGAATCTAGCACATTGCTGCTTTGAAAAACAAAATATTGGGTGTTTTTTTTACTAATATTTCCAACAGAACAACAGATCAGATGGGGGAAAGCAAAAGATGACCTGTGAATGACGTGTCAGAGTGAGTGGTACAGGTTTGCATACAGCTACAACAGGATAAAGTGATTACAACTGAGCACTACCTCGCAGACGAAACACCAGGAGGCACAGTTGAGTTATCATATCAGAGGTTTGTGTTTGAAATGTAACCAAGCAACAAATATATCTTTATATTAAATATAAACTGATAAGACAGTGTCTATAAAATGAACATTTGCTGAGTGCCAAATGCAAGTTAAAATTTGGTTTGGCGAGACACTACTAGCCATTTTGCTTGTAACCTTGTAGAAATTGCAACACATTAAGACCATAAATGTGGTTAAAGTCTTAAAATAAAGTCTAGTTAGATAGTCTAACCCAGAGGTGTCATGCAACTATTTATTTAAGGGGACACCAATGTCATCCACCACAACCTTGGTATAAAATCACTGGATAGGAGTATCACCTTTTTAAATGTAATATTTGCCCCCTTTGGTTACGGTTGCTCGCTCTGACAAGCTCTGCAGAATTCCCCATTGGAATGAATGGGAGACTGCTGTGAACAACGCAGTTTTTGGCAAAATATTCTCAAACGGAATTGATCATTTCTTTTATGTGGGCTAGTTGTGACATTGTAATGCATCTTTATTTTAAGTTTTTTATCAAATAAATTGCTAAATTACACAGTAATCTGCTTACAAACTGTGTAGACTGAATCTGAATCCAGGCAAACAATTATTAGTCACTCGAAAAGGGAAAAACTTCATTTAATAGCAATTTATGTAGCATCTAATAACATTAGCGTGTGAACAGAGCTGTTTATAATCAGAATCAGCTTTGTTGCCAAGTGTTCTCATGTACACAAGGAGGTTTTTTTTGGTGATAGGAGAAACAAGTACACACAACATTACAGTGAGACACAGAATATAAAAAAAGGTAAGAGTATAAATAGACATACAAATAATAGGACATATAACAAAGAATGGCATATGTGCATGTGCAAGTGGAAATGTATGTGCAAGGAAGGGGTATGTACAGATATTTGTATACATTATTGCACTATGGGAGAGTCCTGAGTCTAATTGTTCATGTGGAAAATGGCCAGAGGGAAGAAACTGTTCTTGTGCCTGGATGTCCTAGCAGTCAGTGCTCTGTAACATCGGCCAGAGGGCAACACTTCAAAGAGGGAGTGGGCAGGATAAGTGGGGTCCAGAGTGAT
Organism: Xyrauchen texanus; assembly: GCF_025860055.1. Lineage (NCBI taxonomy): Eukaryota > Metazoa > Chordata > Actinopteri > Cypriniformes > Catostomidae > Xyrauchen > Xyrauchen texanus. The sequence continues at coordinate 37,333,309 of NC_068292.1, forward strand.
TCTATCTACATGTTTCCTCACAGGCTAGGCAGGGGGGCACCAATAATCCTCTCAGATGTAGTGACTGTCCATTGTAATTTCCTTCTGTCTGATTCGGTGGCTGAACCAAAACAAGCATGTATAGATGAGCACAGGACAGACTCCATGACGGCCAAGTAGTACGGTGTCACCCCTGTGGGATGTTGAACTTCCTCAGCTGGCGAAGGAAGTACAACCTCTGCTGAGCCTTCTTCACAATGGAGTCTATGTGGGTGTCCCACTTCATGTCCCGAGAGATGGCAGAGCCCAGGAACCTTAATGACTCCACTGGGAGTGCAAGGTATTTTTCTCCTGAAGTTCACCATAATCTCCACTGTTTTGAGCATGGTCTGCTCAAGGTTGTTGTGCCCGCACCAGAGCTGATCAACCTCCCTTCTGAATGCAGACTCGTCACATTTGCGGATGATGCTGATGACTGTGGTGTCGTCTGAAGGCTGTAAAATAGAATCCTTGTATGAGTCCCAGGTCTGTAGAAGTGTTGCAGGATATAATACAGTCCCATGTTGACCGTAACATACAGATCTGTTTGCTCAGGCAAACCGAAGGGGGTCCAGTGCTGAAGCTTTCCTAGTCTTTTGTTTCCAAAAGAACCGGTACATATCCTTCTCACAAATCACAAGTGCAGATTGAGTAGCAGGTGGGGGGGTTCCAGGAGGTGCAGCAAAACACATTCAGTTCATCAGCCATTAGTTGACTCTCTACAGAGCGAGGGGGAGACGCCATATACTTGGTAATGCTTTTTTCCGCTTTTCAGAGTTGCTTCTTTTAACCAGTCCAATTACCTTGGTAAGTGTGTTCCTGGCCTGTTTGTACAACATTGTATCCCCAATTCTGTAAGCATCCTCTTTGGCATGATCAAGCTATCTGAGTTTTATCGTTATTGAATGATAAAAATGTCTTAGTAGGGATCCACATATCCTCACTGAAATTGATATTTGATGTCACAGTAACTGTGAGATTGTCCAGGTCAGTGGCTTCAGCCTAAAAAACACTCCAATCAGTGCAGTCAAAGTAGGCTTGTAGTTCCTGCTCTGCTTCATTGCTCCATTCTTTACAGTCCTTAATACAAGCTTAGCTGATTTTAGTTTCTGCTTGTAGGTCAGGAGAAGATGAACCAGACAGTGATCAGAGAGTCCTAAAGCTACACGTGGGACAGAGCGACATGCATCGTTTACAGTGGTGTAGCAGTGGTCAACATCTCATAACACTCATTTTGATGCTGTGAACCATTTTATTTACTAGCTTTTACCATGACTTAAAGCTAATAACTGAATGTTAATTAATTTATGTATTGATTCAAGTGACATTGGAGCAAATGTAGGTGTCGTTGCAGAGGTTACATGTTCATTAGGAAATGATGGCTGACACAGTTTAATCCATATCAAGCTCTTCTCCAGATTTATTCAAAAGATTATTTAGAAAAAAAGAAAGAAATCACTTCAGGTCTCCTCTCTTGGTAACTTTAACACTTTAATTTTTTTATTATTATTTTGATAAAATCCTGCTTAAATGTACTCAAACACACAATACTTCCATAGGCTGTCACTGGAAAATTGCTATTGCATGTCAGATTAAATGGCAGCAGGGCAACAGTTGCTTCGACAGGATTGGTCAGAAGAGCTTTTAAAGTGTGGCTTAGCGAAGGGTCAATCAATTTACAACCATTTGTCAATAAATGTGTATCAGTAATGTCTGGCATCGTTTTTCATCACTTTGTTTTGTGATCTTGCCACCTCTTTTATGCAGACATTTTGCATGCACGACACAAGAGGTTGTGCAAAAGATGCCAGCACACACACAACTTCAAATGATTCAGCTCAGAGTTAAAACATGTAGCCTTTACTGTTAATATTGTATTCTGTTTAGTGTAAGTGATACCAAAAAACAAACACAAAAGGAAATTAAATGGTTTGCATTTCTCCAAGATTTTATCATTTAACCACGAACAGAAACCAGCCAAAATGTGAAATTGCTCACTCATACACTATAGTGATTGATTGCCACAATGCATATAGGAAACAGGAAGCGATCAATGATATATTATAGATCAGTGGGAGCGATCGATCAGATCATTACATTTATACATTTGGCAGACACTATTATCAAAGAGACTTACAGTAATTATGCAAACCCTGTGAACAGTGTAGAAATAAGCACAGTAGAGATAAAATCAAGCAATAGAGATTATGACGTTTGATGGGTCATCTCATTTATGATCACATGGACAGAAAACAATGTTGCACTTTGTGAAAAATGTAGTTTTGCCTCTATATGGTTCATAATTTTTTTTTGGTTTGCGATTTTTCGAAATTCAATATGTCGTCCCATCCCTATTGTTTGTGTAAAATGGCAGGCAAAACTGCTAAAAATATATTGATTTGCCCCTTGAAGGTCTCTGCGTTGTTCTGTCTTTTCTGAGCACTGAAGCAAAGCAATTATTGTTAATAATTTGCACTTTACAAATTCATCCCGTTATTAATTTTATCTTACTCCAATTTGATATTAATCTGACTCCAAGAGTTGACCTTTAATTTAAATTAAAGCTCTAAATACTTTCTGATCATTCTTTTATTTTAATCATTTACGTTATTGATTACTCTGAATCCTCTTCTATTCATTTACCTTTTGATCAGTTTCTAATGAGATTCAAACTGATAGTCTTCAAGTGGCTTCCTCCTACATTAAAACTTCAGTTATGATATAAATGATTTTTAAAATGGGATTCTCCTGCTCGGTTCCTCCAGAGCAGTTTCTCCTATTTTATAGACCCAGTATTGATATAAATGATTTCCCGAGGAAAACAGAATGAATCAAAAAGTAACAATTTATTTGCCAGGTAGGATTTAAAACACAAGTTAAAGAAACAAGTCAAAGAACATACCTGGCAGTTGAGAAAACTACATGTAATTGCAAAGCATGGGAAATCTGAATGCAGATTCCAATTATTACTGTTACACACATTGAGGTGTGGGATCATCTGACTACAGAGAACCTTGAGCTCTGGGCCAGCTTTCCTTAAATATCCAGAGAGAATACACATTGTGTACCAAATGGTATTATCCTTTGATCAATGAGAATTTGGGGGTGAAAGGGTTCTTGGCTTCCTGGTGTTAAACCTTCAAGGTGGGGGATAGACCACCAGAGTTATTCAGTATTTGGCATAGACCTTATAACTTTGTTGTCATTAAGTTTTATAAACCTGGGGACAAAACACTATACCAGATGCACCGATACATTTTAAATGATACCAAACATGTTACACAAGTTACATTATTTGTATACATCAGATATGGTCTTTTGTTACATACAGATCTTAGGTGAGTTTGAGGTGATTCTGGGCTGAAGGGGAATGGATGAGAAGGAGAGGGGAGAGAATGGGACAGATGTGGAAGGGCAACAATGAGGTGTGAATTTGCAGTCTTCGCTCAGTGGGGTGTGGTGCCACAGGAAGAGTTGCTAATTGTGAGAAAGTTCATTTGTTGATTTTCTCAAAGATCATTTCTCAAAGATCACTGCTCTTTGCCTTTGAAAAGCAAACACATTGGCACCCCGCCTTACATTTGTGACTTCTGGAAAAAGATTTTTCAAAGTCATTTTAAAGATTGCATGCACAAAAAGAAAATTTTTGAACCTGTGTGAAGGATTTTCACGACTCATTTGTAATACATTTGTACTTGTAGAATTTGTTTGTCAGCAAATAACTTCCTGAATTGCACGCTCACCATGGCAGTCATGCATGATAAGCTAGCACTTTTTGTAGAGGCACTCTGTTAAATGCCACAAATGTAAATGAAGGCAACGCACCTGTTCAATGACATAGATGCCATAGTTGAGCTGCTGACGCTGAAGGAAAGGATGCAGATAGTAAAGGAGAAATTTGAGGTGGTGCTCTCTGCTTCTGTGAGGAATGATTATGGCAGTTCGGTGGCGTGCATCACAGTTTGGTGGTCTATAGCGTCCACCACGGACAACAAGAGGATTTTTTCTCTCCACTTCAGCGAGCGTAAGCCCAGAAGGGAAGGTGACATGGATTGGTCCACCTGGATAAGAACAGAAGCGTGAACAGAAACATCACTGGCTCAGGAGGAAACAATTTGGCTTAAATCAATTATTAAACCAGACATATACAAAAAGTCATCATTTATTCACTGCGAGTTTGTTCCTATCCTACAATAGGTTCTTTATTTCATGGAAAACAAAAGCAGATGCTAGGCAGGAAGTTAGCCTCAGTCAGAATTCACTTTTATTTTATCTTTTTTTTATAAAACAAAATTTTATGTCAACTTAGGTCAACTGTCCCTTTGAAGGAAGTCTAAGAGCCCTAAAAGATGGACACATTACACTGTTTTGAGTTCTGGCTACTACATTGCAAAGCGGTTGTACTAGTACACACCTAGAAATCAGAAACCTGCTAGCATGACTGGACTATGTGTTCCAGAAATAAACCTGTTACAAAGGCTCTGTGATCCCTTTAACTATGGGTTGTGAAAGTATTTATAGTATCTTATTGCTGTGTTGTAAATCTGTTAATTGTGATATTGTTAAGGTGGAAAGATTTTCCACGTAGACTTCCCATGCTTAGAATTTGTTTGATTTTACATTTGCACTAATCCATGACTACTTTGCTTCATCACTTAAAACAGACACCAGTAAAATCTGTCATTATTATAGCAATGGTTTTGGGTCAAGTCTAAGTGGAGTTTCCTGGCAATTTCTGTTACTACAAACACACTTGAGATTATGGATTTACAATAGATCGATTAGGAACCTGATAGCACAATGCCAATGGGAGCTATTAAACTCACCAATCAGAGGAGACTGCTTGGGGCAGTAGGGCATGTCCTCTTTATTCAGAGCTGGGCCCAGTAGGGAAAGGTTGGCATAGACATCCGTGTGGTTCCGCCCACCAACTACATGTCCCATCACAGAATCAGACTTACGGAAAATCCGGAAAAAATATGACACCCTTTTCTGGCAGCCCTCTCTGGAGAGAATAGCCATGACTACCAACTGGACGCCCAAGAGCATGATCAGGTAGCGCCATTTGGACTGCAGTGTGAACATGGTGATGGAACTGGGCCACGAAAACAGTACAACAAGTTTGAGAGTCAGATGAATGATAGCAATTAAGTTTGAGAAGTATGATGAACTGGACTCTATGGTGGTCTCATTCCTTGCATCACAGATACTTCAGACCGATACACTTAGTGGAACCATGCAAACAGAAGAAGCTAATAGAAAAGGTCTAAACTGTATAAGGGTTAAGTAAAATTAACTGATATGTCTCAGGAAGCTATGAAGCTTGGAGATGTAAACAAATTATTATTTTCAAGGAATGGCAGATATAGATAAGATATGTTAATGTCAGTTTTGATGAAGCACAAGGCACTTCAGATGTGTTCGATGAAATGGCCAAGGAGAAATTTCATGTATTTCAACAGACGCTCAAGACCTATTGCAGGTTGAATTCGATTCACTTTGCTCACTGGCAGTCTTTCAGGCTATTAATATACAACTCCAAACAGAAACCCCTAGTGGTCCTCTGGTATCTTCATGATTCAATGATCTAACAAGCTTCCGTCAGGCCTCACCAAAGCTGTAGACCCCAGGAGGATGTGTCTGCTTGCTGGAAGGAAACTGATTGTTTTGTTCCCCAAGGGTCCTCAACAGCAGCACTCATGAAATGTCCAGTACAAACCTCATGGCCCCTTCACAACAAAGCATAACATAGCATGTAGGGGCCAGAGTGGTCAAGGGGTGTGTTGTGAGAGAATGTGGATATCTTCCTGGATATGTAGAAGGGGCAAACAAAGAGGGGGGAGGCACGACATCAAACACCCACAGCTATTGTCTCATTCCATCGCTGTGCAGGGGGAGGGTCCAACACCCCGTCCAATGCCAGCTGGTCCAATGACAGGAGTCAGTGCCTGAAAACAAAGAGGAAGACATGAGGAATGATCCAGAACGGTGTCTTTACATAGGTTAAGTTTGTTAAGCATCCATTCCATAATGAATTCACTCATGCTTGCGCACAACCAGTGTTCAAAATAATAATAAAAATATATATAGGCTTTGGCCAGGAACTCACCAGTGGATGATAACATTTAAGGCAGTCAAATTCAAATTGAAATATTCTGTGAACTAAATCTAAAAATGCATAAATGTAAAAACAGTGCTTTAAAATGTTAGGTGTGTGCCAAACACTGACGATGACTTCGGTGGATGTCTTTCTCTTTGGCCAAATGTGTCTTGCTGCAAGATGCTTATAAGGGATCAATGAGTTTAAAAACACTGTCTCGAGACCTCAGTGTTCTGTCCGATTCTATTGTGCCCCAAGTAGCATCCTGTTAGGAACAGCAGCACTGAGTGCACATACTAGTACATGCCTTTACACCATACATGGTGCCACAAATGCCACTCCACAAGAGTTCAACCAAATACCACTACTATTTGGGAATATTACTACCATACATAAAACAGTAATTAATTCTGATATTTTGAAGCATTTATTTATTTATTTATTAGTTTTACAAAAAGTCTCTACATAATACATGGATCAGTGATATCTTGTAACTTTTTCCCCCAACTGAAATAATGTCTTTAAAAATTCAATACAATTAGAATTTTGTTAATATTTATTTTGATAAATTTGGCCAAATATTTATGTATATTTTATGTACATGTTATTTATATAATACTTTATACTATAATACTCATATATAGATATTTTGAAGCTTGATTACCACTGTATTTATGTACCAGACAGACAGACAGACAGACAGACAGACAGACACACACACACACACACACACACACACACACACACACACACACACACACACACGATTACCACTGTAGTACCCTGGCACCTAGGCTAAATACCATCCAGCACAAAGTTAACAGACCGATCTATGGAAACGCTTATTTTTCCATTTAACAAAATATTTCGAAACACTAATACAATTTGAATATAATTCGAATTTGGTAGCACTTAAATGAAAACTTCAAATTTAGTTTCTCAACCCTGTTGGCAGCCCTAGTAAAGTAATAAGGAATTTACAGAATACACAACAACCATAATAAATGTTTCAAAAGAACAAGTACGATAGTCTGATGATCACTGGTGTAAATCACATGAGCAATTCATTTTAAAGACATACAAATAGAAAAGAAAGCATCCAACAACTTTTACCTTAGTAGAAAATGTATCATCAGAAATGTATCTAGGATGCCTAAAGTTTTTTTTCCTCCAGAACTCCATGTGGCGAGACATTAGATATTTGATTATATTATTTGCATTAAGCCACTAAAAAAAACTATACATTATTAAGAACAGGTGCAGTTTTACAGAGAGATAGGGAGTAGTTTGTATATGATGCTGTAATTGACTGTTGTCAAAAGTACTGGTACTTAAATGAATAGGCTAAAATGTAACCATAACAGTGTTTCTACAGTACCGGCAGTACCAAGCACCAAGTATGAAGCACCAAGTGACTTAATTCGGTACCTCATGCTGTCTGACTGGCACACAAATGCCTCCAAATGCTAACATGCTTATTTGAGTGTGTGCTTTGTTAATCTTTTTACACTGAAATGGACAATTAATCAAATAAAAATTGTGATATATGTCTCAATACAATTATTAAACCATGAAAGGTTGCAATCTTAGTCTGCATTTGAGGTGTGTACTTTAAATGTGTGAAACCGACTGCTCATACAATGGAAACTCCACATACATTGAGAATCATTCACATTGTATAAGATGATAAAGCAGAGCACTAATCCACTGTAAAGTACGTATTATATGTAGACTATATATTTATATAATTAAAATCACAGCATTTGTGCTTTAATGATCACACTGGGCCATGTAGCAAACCGGTTAACTGTCAGAAGATGAGAGCTTCCATCAAAATAAAAACAGGATTCAAAATAATAGCTAGGAAACTGTATAGTAAAACAACGTAAACAAAAAAATTGTCGACAAAAAAAAAGTAGCTGTCGAATAGTGGTTTGATGTCATTTAACGTTTTAGATCACATTAAACTCTAAATGACAACACGCGAGAGGAGCACTTCAGCTCGCGTCTGACTAAGGAGGGGAAGAATTACACAGCACTTCAGCTCGCGTCTGACTAAGGAGAGGAAGAATTACACAGCTCACAGTCCAGATGAACTCTAAACTTTCACAGCCTCAGGTGATGTAGATCGCAAAAATGAGGGAATAATCCAAAATAAGTAAATACAGCAGCACTCTCATTGTGAAATAAGCAGAGCTAGAGCAAAACTTGCATGTCGAGCATCTTTAAAGGAAACACCCAGGTGTTACATCTTTAATGCAGTTATATTTAACGCATTATAGCTTTATTAAAAAGTTCAAATAATAAGGAAACAGGTCACCTACAAACTCCGAAACGGTCATTTCACTCTGCGGTCAGCACCTCTTCTATAAGTTGTGCGAAGTGTCCCGATGTAGTGGGGAGATATTGAAACTGCACCCGGCTGAGGCACACTTGCTGCAGCTAGATTATAACGTGATGCTCGCAACTTATTGAGTCATAATATATGTGCCACTGTGCATTTCTTATCGTGAAGAAAATTGGCAATATGCTGCTTTAATAATAAGACTTCACCTCATTATACATGGCAACAAAATAAATTTGATGTTTTTGTTTTGGCTTGTTTTTCAAAATGAATATCTAAAACTAATTTTAAACTATATACATCTACTTTAGCAGCTGCAGAATTTTTTTTTTTTATCCGAGAATGTAACAACAACAACAACAACAACAACAACATATATTTTACAATATCTAAAAAAAAAAAAAAAAAAAAAAAAGTAAAAAAAAAATAATGCATTCACCTGAGAAGCAGCATATAATATATTTAGACTAACTTTTAGAGAATAGATCTTGAATCTAAGTATATTTTGTCTTTACTGCACTTGCAGAAGTATAAGTGTGAAAAAATACACTTGTATACAAAATACACTGTTATTTAAAATGCATTCTCTTAAAGCAAGTCTACATTTACATTTATGCATTTGGTAGATGCTTTTATCCAAAGCGACTTAGTGCACTTAATTACAGGGACAATCCCCCCCGGAGCAACCTGGAGTTAAGTGCCTTGCTCATGGACACAGAGACCTTCTGATTAACAGTTATGTGCTTTAGCCCACTACACCACAATGACAAGTCTAAATATCTTACATTTACTTGAGAAGCTAGATATATCTTGTTTTAAGTATTTTTAGACCATTTCAAATGGAAAACGAGACACTTGATAAGAATAGGATTTTTTGCAGTGAATTTTATACTGAAGTAAAATTCATTAAACAAAATACAGTGAGGAAAATAAGTATTTGAACACCCTGCTATTTTGCAAGTTCTCCCACTTGGAAATCATGGAGGGGTCTGAAATTGTCATCGTAGGTGCATGTCCACTGTGAGAGACATAATCTAAAAAAAAAAATCCAGAAATCACAATGTATGATTTTTTAACTATTTATTTGTATGATACAGCTGCAAATAAGTATTTGAACACCTGTCTATCAGCTAGAATTCTGACCCTCAAAGACCTGTTAGTCTGCCTTTAAAATGTCCACCTCCACTCCATTTATTATCCTAAATTAGATGCACCTGTTTGAGGTCGTTAGCTGCATAAAGACACCTGTCCACCCCATACAATCAGTAAGAATCCAACTACTAACATGGCCAAGACCAAAGAGCTGTCCAAAGACACTAGAGACAAAATTGTACACCTCCACAAGGCTGGAAAGGGCTACGGGGAAATTGCCAAGCAGCATGGTGAAAAAAAGTCCACTGTTGGAGCAATCATTAGAAAATGGAAGAAGCTAAACATGACTGTCAATCTCCCTCGGACTGGGGCTCCATGCAAGATCTCACCTCGTGGGGTCTCAATGATCCTAAGAAAGGTGAGAAATCAGCCCAGAACTACACGGGAGGAGCTGGTCAATGACCTGAAAAGAGCTGGGACCACCGTTTCCAAGGTTACTGTTGGTAATACACTAAGACGTCACGGTTTGAAATCATGCATGGCACGGAAGGTTCCCCTGCTTAAACCAGCACATGTCAAGGCCCATCTTAAGTTTGCCAATGACCATTTGGATGATCCAGAGGAGTCATGGGAGAAAGTCATGTGGTCAGATGAGACCAAAATAGAACTTTTTGGTCATAATTCCACTAACCGTGTTTGGAGGAAGAAGAATGATGAGTACCATCCCAAGAACACCATCCCTACTGTGAAGCATGGGGGTGGTAGCATCATGCTTTGGGGGTGTTTTTCTGCACATGGGACAGGGCTGACTGCACTGTATTAAGGGGAGGATGACCGGGGCCATGTATTGCGAGAGTTTGGGGAACAACCTCCTTCCCTCAGTTAGAGCATTGAAGATGGGTCGAGGCTGGGTCTTCCAACATGACAATGACCCGAAGCACACAGCCAGGATAACCAAGGAGTGGCTCTGTAAGAAGCATATCAAGGTTCTGGCATGGCCTAGCCAGTCTCCAGACCTAAACCCAATAGAGAATCTTTGGAGGGAGCTCAAACTCCGTGTTTCTCAGCGACAGCCCAGAAACCTGACTGATCTATAGAAGATCTGTGTGGAGGAGTGGGCCAAAATCCCTCCTGCAGTGTGTGCAAACCTGGTGAAAAACTACAGGAAACGTTTGACCTCTGTAATTGCAAACAAAGGCTACTGTACCAAATATTAACATTGATTTTCTCAGGTGTTCAAATACTTATTTGCAGCTGTATCATACAAATAAATAGTTAAAAAAATCATATATTGTGATTTCTGGATTTTTTTTTTTTAGATTATGTCTCTCACAGTGGACATGCACCTACGATGACAATTTCAGACCCCTCCATGATTTCTAAGTGGGAGAACTTGCAAAATAGCACGGTGTTCAAATACTTATTTTCCTCACTGTATATGTTTCCTTTAATTCAGGTAATGTCATTAAGAGGTATTTTTACAAGATGATTTTGTCATCTGTAATGTTAGAAAGCATATTTAATACAACCTTATAAGTTGGGGTACAAGCTGAATAGTAGGTTAAGAGCTAATGATTAATCATTGTAATAATCACCAAATAATTGTTCTAATAATCGTTAGATTAGTCGATTATAGGGCTGGGCGATATGGCCAAAATTGTTATCACGATAATCTTTTTCATATTGTTCGATATCGATATTTATCATGATATACATTGCACTTTCTTTTCTTTTTTTTTTTTTCAATGTGTAAAAGTTGACAGAAGAAAAAATAAATTCTATTACAGTCAAAATAGTCTCTACAAAACTGCACAGGGGGTCCAGAGACGGCCAAAGCAGTGGGGTCTGCAGGATCTTTTACCAATTTTAACGTCTTTTACCGTTTATCAATTGAAAATGAATGTTAAAAGATCATTTGTTTGTTCTGAAGCATAGTGACAGCAGTCAGTATTTATTGGAATATTTTTTAAATTAAAATTAAATATTTTTTTATATTTCTTTAGATTCAGATACCCAAGTATGGGGCATAGAAGCCCTTGTGACTGTGGAATGATGCTGAATGTGGGTTCAGGGGCGTCCAGAGAGAAAATTTAGAAAACGTTTAAAAAAAAAACAAAAAAAAAAAGACCTATTAATTCCTATGAAAGCATCACACTCGCAAGGTGGATCGTAGAATTGGCAGCGGTGCGGAGCAAGCTCTCTCCTAGCGCTGTGAGCACCTTTGAACGGATTTCGCCCACCCCAGTGGAAACGCAGCCTGAGAAAGCCGAACTGCTTGTGTTTTAGCGGCAAGCAGTAAATATAAAAAAATAAATCCTCAAAAGTTTCTCGTGGATTTTCTTTATCGTGATCTATATCGATATCGTTTTATACGATATGGACATTCTGCCCAGCCCTAGTCGATTATCAAAATAAGCATTAGTTGCAGCCATAAAAGTAAATGTAATACTCACTGCAGAAATATAACAAACAATAATACATACTCATAGATAAATAAATAATAATTATGAAATATATAAATCACAAGCAAGAGTGCATTTGAACTGAATAAAAGTTGGTTAAAAATGCAATGGTATGTTGAATAGCACATTCTATTTTTTACTTGTTAAAAGTTTTAAGAATTCATTTGGTAAGACACCATTTTGATGATGACATTAAATTAAACTTTAAAACTGAATTCTGGAAAATAATTAAGTGGTTTATTTCAGCTTTTATTCCTTTCATCACATTCCCAGTGGGTCAGAATTTACATACACTTTGCTAGTATTTGGTAGCATTGCCTTTAAATGGTTTAACTTGGGTCAAATATTTTGGGTAACCTTCCACAAGCTTCTCAAAACAAGTTGCTGGAATTTTAACCCATTCCTCCAGACAAAACTGGTGTAACAGAGTCAGGTTTTTAGGTCTCACATTTTTTTCAATTCTTCCCACAAATGTACTATTAGATTGATGTCAGCGCTTTGTGATGGCCACTCCAATAGCTTGACTTTGTTGTTGTAAAGCAATTTTGCCACAACTTGAGGCATGCTTGAGGTCATTGTGCATTTGGAAGACCTATTTGCAACAAGCTTTAACTTCATGGCTGATGTCTTGAGATGTTGCTTCAATATATCCACATAATTTTCCTTCCTAATGATGCCATCTATTTTCTTGCTTCATGGTTGGGATGGTGTTTTTCGGCTTGCAAGCCTCACCGTTTTTCTTCCAAACATAATGATGGTCATTATGTCCAAACAGTTATAAAAAAAAAGAAAAAAAAAAGATCTTCGTCCCCATGTGCACTTGCAAACTGTAGTCTGTCTTTTTATTGTGGTTTTGGAGCAGTGTCATCTTCCTTGCTGAGCAGCCTTTCAGGTTATGTCAATATAAGACTCGCTTTTCTGTGGATATTTGTCTACCGGTTTCCTCCAGCATCTTCACAAGGTCCTTTGCTATTGTTATGGGATTGATTTGCACTTTTCGCACCAAACTACATTCATCTCTAGGAGACAGAATGAGTCTCCATCCTGAGTGGTATGATGGCATGGTGTTTATACTTGCGCTTGTTCAGATGAACATGACCTTCAGGCATTTGGAAATAGCTTGTGGATGTCCACAATTTTATTTTTGATGTCTCAGCTGATTCGTTTAGATTTTCCCATGAGGTCAAGCAAAGAGGCACTGAGTTTGAAGGTATGCCTTAAAATACATCCACAGATAAACCTCCAATTGACTCCAATTAGCCATTAGAAGCCAAATGCCTAAAAGCTTGACATAATTTTCTGGAATTTTCCAAGCTGCTTAAAAGGCACAGTTAACTTTGTGCATGTAATCTTCTGACCCACAGGAACTGTGATATCAGTATCCACTTTATTGCCAAGATGCTTAAACATACAAGGAATTTGTCTTGGTGAAAGGAGCTTCCAGTGCACAACAATACAAAAACAGCAGCAAGACATAGATAATAATAAATAAATAAATATATATATATATATATATATATATAATTATTATTATTATTATTATTATTATTATTATTATTATTATTATATATATATATATATATATATATATATATATATATATATATATATATAAATAAATAAATAAATAAATAAACTAAAACAAATCTGTTATATATTGTACAAAAATACAGTACGTTATGTACAGTGCAAAACGTTTTTTTTTTTTTTTTCTTTGTATGTAATGGTAGAAGAGGATATGTTAGATAATATAAATAGATAAACTGTGTATTGCACATAATTAATGCTCAGTGGGGCAGTTTTAACTGTTTATGAGATATAATTGACTTTTTATTGACTATGTAAACAATTGTTGGAAACATTATTCATGTCATGCACAAAGTAGAGGTCACCAAACAACTTGCCAAAACTATAGTTTGCTAATAGGAAATCTGTGGGTTGGTTTAAAAAAAAAAATAAAAGGTTAATTTTGGACCCTGTGCACAACTGTTGAACAGCAAACACTACCAGCCTGTGCTGCTTCCCCTTCCATTCCTCTAAATTTGTTTTTAGATTAATATACCCTACACTTGGTTCAAACATGGCTAACGTCCCAGACACAACTTTGTCCATTAGGAAGGAGGCAAACACCCTCAGCAGCAAGGCAGGGACTTGGTAAAAGCTCAGTGCAGCCTTGATCCCAAAAGTCACATTATTCCTGCAGGGAATTCTTACCAACCACCAGGTAGACTTGCTTGAAGTGACCTGGGGCTTGTTCCAGCTTCAGTTAATCTGCTTGGCATGGTCTGGTAGATCTGCGTTTACAAATCAATTACACCTCATTAAAACAGCCTCTTGACAGGCCAATAATCCTAATCTGGGGAATAGCGCAGGGATTGGTGGATTGTGCGAAGGGAAGAAAAGGCAAAGTGTAAGTGTGTGAACACATGAACAGTTGTATCCGGCACTATTACAGTCATCTCGTGCTATTCTCACACTACAGATTATGGGCACTTTTATCATCATTCTTTGCCGTTCCTTCTCTTGTGAGAAGTTATGAGAGAGGCACATGAGGGAAGATCATGCAAAGGAAACTAAATGGAAGAATTGGAATTGATACTGATACTGTTAATGACTTTTTACACTACTGTAATGAGGTCAGAGAGCACAAGAGGTTTGATGTTGTGCTGACTTACTCAAACACACCATCTCAACCTCGCCTTTTAGGATGAACATTTCGTAAATATTATAGGTTATATTAAACTAACTGATGTCCATGTACAACTAAAGTACCACAGACAACAATTCTGACCCCTATAAATGAACAACACACACGCAGGCTACAGCATATTATGATACAATACATCACGTTATAATCTAGCTGCAGCAAACATGCACGAGGGACAAGCATCCCTACGCCAGTGTTCACCAGCCGGGTGAAGTTTCAATCCCTCCCCTTTCGCGCGACTCAGAGAAATGCCATTTTCTTTTGTTTTTGTTTTTTTTGTTTATGACCCCACTTCCTTATTATTTGAACTTTAATTAAGGATAAATTAAAGCTATAATGTCAGGTTGTTTGCTTTTTAGATACGCTGACATACAGGTTTTGCTGAAGTGTAATGCAGATCTGGCTCTGCTTTTTTTTTCAGATGACAGCGCTTCGGTATTTTCTTATTTCGTAGATTTGCATTATAATTCCCCTCATACTTTGCGATCTACATCACCTGAAGCTTCTGGACTCTGAGAAATGTATTCTTCCTCTCCTCAGTTAAGCAAGAGCTGCGGTGCTTCTTTCAAATGCCATCAGTAGAGCTTCATATGATCTTATGTTACGTTAAATGAGATCAAACGACTATTCGACAAAAATGTTTGTCTAATTGTTTTTTTTTTATTGTTTTATAACGTCAACTAATCATTTCAGCCCAAATATGTGTGTGTATGTATGTGTGTGTAATATCTATCTATCTCTCACACACACACACACACACACACACACAGTTAAAGCAGTGCTGGAAAATAATGGTGGCCACACAAAATAGACAATTTGGGCCCAATTTGGACATTTTCACTTAGGGGTGTACTCACTTTTGTTGCCAGCAGTTTAAACATTAATGGATGTGTGTTGAGTTATTGAGGGGACAGCAAATTTACACTGTTATTCAAGCTGTACACTCACTACTTTACATTGTAGCAAAGTGTCATTTCTTCAGTGATATAATCAAATATTTACAAAAATGTGAGGGGTGTACTCACTTTTGTGAGATACTGTATACATATCGTGTGGTCATGCATATGGGTAGTTGACATGTCAAGCAATGACAATTTTAGAGGTCACAGTGTAGGATACTTAAGCACATTTTCTCTTGTTTATCTATTATACAAACAGTTAAGCCCTTTTAAATTAAGAGGCTTTGAAAGGCAGAATTAAATTTGTCAAATTAATTTGTCAAACTGCAGGACCATTAAACTTACTGAATTGAATTTTTTTTTAAAACAATGTAAACCACTCATTGTTTAAAGTCTTGATGTTGAAAACAGAAAATGTCCATGGTATTCTTGCACAGATACCAAGCGGAAGCCAGGTTTACTTTTTTAGCTGGTCAAGGCAAGAGCTGAAAGACTGGATATAACTTCGCACAAAGCTGTGCTACTATCACACCAATCTCATGCCAACACATATTATGGTTTGCTTACTAAGGCCATTTATACACACTAAAGGCAACATGCCAGCTGCAGCACATAAATTAACTTAAAAAAAATGTGTTGCTTAAAACTTCAAAGTATAACCTTAATGTGCTGCGCCTAAGTTTAGAAAGCAACAGTAAATGGAATAGATAAAATAATCGTTGTAGAGGCACTTAGGAAAAACGAAATGTCTTCTGGGAAGAGACACTAATGCAAAGTCAAGTGTAGTGAGTCTGTGGCCACCGAACCAGAACAAAGTATGGCATTACTAAGCCACATAAAGACGACAAGGAAAGGGAGTGATGGTGAAGAAAATTAAAATGGAATAGAGACTGAATGCTTTAGACTTAATTCATAGTTTCGTTCTCTTGCCTTGCCAAAGCACATGCCCCTCGCCCACCACCTCCATTCTGCATTCAAAGGGACAGCACTGCCATGACTAACTCCCATCTTCACAAGCCAAGGCACACATCTTTTATCTCATTCCTTTCTCTCCTCCCTCACACAGTAGAGCAAACATGCATCTATGCGTCAAGCTATAAATGGGACAATCTACTGTGCCCATGGGCTTTAATATCATATGCATATGCATACACGGCAAAGCCCACTGACAAACACTACAATGGACAGATAAATGGGTAAATATGAATTGCATTGATATAAATATAGAAAATCCTTCCTTCTGTGTAGCCCGTAGCAACTCGCATGGCTTTGCTCAGCTGTACAGCAAATAGAAAAGTGAGGAACAGCATGATGCTTGTTTGATGTACGAATAAAACATTTATCCAAGATCTGCATTAGCATCAAACTTCTCCGTAGAGCCAGAGTGTAAATGGTGATTTAGGTTGTTTAGTTCAGCAGAGCAGTCCAGTAATGTCATTTCTACACAAAAATAATCTGTTTGATCTCATCAAAATGACATAACTCTGGCAACATTTTTGCAAAATGATATACGTGGTTCCTTTTCTTTTCTTACGTGGTCCATAAATATTGGGCATCGACACAATTCTAATCTTTTTGGCTCTATACACCACCACAATGGATTTGAAATGAAACAGACAAGATGTGCTTTAACTGCAGACTTTCAGCTTTAATTTGAGGGTATTTACATCCAAATCAGGTGAACGGTGTAGGAATTACAACAGTTTGTATATGTATATGTTTGTATAATCCATTGTGGTGGTGTATAGAGCCAAAACGATTAGAATTGTGTCGATGTCCCAATATTTATGGACCTGACTGTAAAAGGAGGATGTTAGTTTCAGTCACCACTCACTTTTATTGTATGTAAAGATGCAGTGACACTGAATGGTGACTGGACATACTGCCTAAAATCTCCTTAGGTGTTCTACAGAAGTCAAATTACTGCAATCTTGAGGGTGAATAATGACAGAAGTTTCATTTTTGTGTGACCCGCCCATTATCAACTAGTTAAAGTATTTGTTAAAGGTATCTGCCAAGAACAAGTACATCATGTCAACACATGACTACATTGCATCTTTCTGGGAAACAAGTGACTGAAGAGAAGGGGCGTAAAGTTGACTGTATACATAAGATTTTTTATCTGATTAAACAAAATAGAGGTAAGCAGTGAGAAAAGTAGCCTCTGTGTGATCTTTAGTTTGTTGTAAAATTTCAGATGTTTTAGTATTAAAAATATTATTCCCCCCCAAAGCAAATTGGCAGAGGGGTGAATCACAGAAGGCCCTGTAAAAGAGTAATTATTGTATTTATAATGGAATGTATAAGTGAATAAAAAGATGAAAAGATTCAAACCTTAAAAATTCTTAGCCAACTCAGCAAGACGAATGGCAGAGGCACATTGGCTGGAGTTGCAGAGCATCTGGATTGCATGGGTTAGATTATGAGAGCGGTAGAATAAGAATGAGAAGAGCTTTGTGAAGGCTGGATTCCCTGGACCTTGCCGCCTGCTGTCAATCAAAACTTAAGAGAAAACAATCCCTCTGTCTCCTGCGTCAGTCACACAAGGTCATTGGTCAACCTATCAGCCAATCCACCAACATCTGTCCATGTATAGCAAATCATGTCTCTACAAAGCCTACAAGATCACTAAAATACACACTATCTGAACCATAAGCAGCAGAGTCTACAATACCAAACTGAATCAAAAACAATACCACACTGAATAACAGCTCAGTAAAACACAAGTATGTGGTTTCACAACTTTCAAACAATGCTACAAACAACATTTGTCATGTCAGAGGTTTGAATATCGGTTCAATCGAGAAGCACAAACAAAAGCCTGAAAAAAAAAAAACAATGAAGCTTTTCTTTGGTTACAAACACCTTAAATAAAATACACATGTAAGTTAAAACCTTTAAACAATTAGAGGAACAAACATCAAATACACCTGGCCCACAAAAGACTGCCCATTAAACAGTCCTGTGTGACAAAGGCAACTTGATCAAATCCAATACAAAACGGCTGAGCAACAGTTGGTGTATTTTGTTAAGATTGTTTACAATAAAGCAGCTGGGGACAAATAGTTTCACAATTTCATGTGTACAAACGGGCCTGTGCGTTCCATGCACTTTAAAGCAACTACATGCAAAGGGGCCAAACTTTAAGGACTAAGGCATTAGGCTGTCAGAACTTCACATTGTCAAATCTGGGCCATTTATATAACATCTTTGCATGTAACCTGAAGGGAGAGTAAATGCTAAGAATGCCAAATCTGGAAAGTGGCAAATCTGATGCGTCATACTGAAAATTGGATTATCCTTCATAATAATATTGTGAAACAAATGTTTGCAAAGTTTTTGGGGTTAAATAAATTAAAGAAAAATATCAATATCATGACCAGAGAGGACATATGGCATTAGTCAACGGAGACAATCCTGCATGCAAAGGATTAGTTTGAGCCCGCAGCAACAGTACCAGGAAATATTTTCCCTCAACTAATTTTACTCCGCTTATTGAGGCTGCTTCTAAAGTTCCACATGGAAAGAATAGAAGGAATTAATTGGAATGTATTGCATTACTCTAGCAACATTTTCAAACTGCCTTTCACAAGTGTAAAATACGATTACCTAGGGCTGCATCTAACAATTATTTTGATAATCGATTAATCGGATGAATATTTTTCCGATTAATCCAATAAAAAGCTAAACAATTTTTCAATTAGATTTGTTTATTATAACCAAATAAAACCCTAAATCAGGGTATTTATGTGTAAAAGTGTACATTAAAAGGTGCAAAGGCCACATATTGAGTTTTACTAATATAATCTTTAATTTTGACATTTTAAACAAAACACAAATTTTGGCCAGTTTTTAAACCGTAAAACTTCTTTAAATATCCAAAATATAAATAAAACAAAATAGTGTGTTGTACTCATATAAACTTTTATGAAAAAAAAAAAAAAAAAACTAATTATGAAATTAGGACACAAACATGTTTGTAATAAGATATCAAGCAATAGAATATATCAAAATTAAAAATAATAAACAATCAAACAACAAATGTTAGTGTTTGATACAGAGGTAGAATGCAGAAGAGGAAAACAGTTACTGTTGTTCATATGACCACGTTTCTTATTCACTCTTCCAAAACATTGGAACGCAAAAATGTCAGTGTAAAGTATTCAATGGAAAGGAGGAGGCGAGAACCGGCTTTTCAACATAAATAATATTATAATAATAAACTGAAACAAAAGACAAACACACACATGACGGACATGTTTGTAAACTATCTCTCTCTCCCGCACGATCCTCTGCAGTCGACCTTTATCCCTCTCGGGAGGCTTGATTAGCCGAATACGGGACCCTCTGCCCTGCCACAGTCAGCATGTCTACATGTCTAGGCTGGCTCTCTTTTTGCAAGCTATGTTACCTGGAGCAGAGAACAGACGCTCAAGATGGTGTTGAGGTACTTGGTATACACAAGAAGGATTTAGCAAATTTTGCCAAGGTGGGATTTTACCAATCCAAAGGATTGAACTCCTTGGCTAGGTGCCTCTCAATGAAGTAAGCCAGGACTTAATTTCTTATTTGAGTGTTGAGATCCTCCTTAGTTTTCTCCTCTTTGCTTTCTTTCTCACTGCTGCCTCCAGACTCATGTAGTGAGCAAATCAAAGCTGTTGAAGGTTCAGCTCTGTACTTATGACTGAGGTGGTCATTTGTTGCTGCTGCACCATCTCCCTTCTTGCTGCAAGTGCTTCAGTTTGCACTATAGCTTGCACAGTTATAATTTGCTCAGGTGACTGAAAAGAAGCGTCTGAACGAAGTACAGCCACAGTAGAAATTGCGTTTGCAAAAAACGATAAAAAACGTAATAGACAAATGCTACAAAAAGAGAATGGAACGGTAAACAGCAAGCTAACAGGCTTGATTAAAAGGACAGGAAAATGTATGCATTAGAGCACAAGTGCATAAGCATTTGCTGAAAACCACTGACTACAGTGACTAACCCTAACAACAAACTTTTACTGCTGCTGTTATAAACTGCCTTTATATTTAGTGCTTCACTTTGTTCACACCGTTTTAATTAAACCTATTTTTGTGTTAGGGCTATTTTAATCAATCACTATGTTGCAAGAGAACCGATTACACAACCTGATGCTTGAGAATAGAAAAATAGATCTAGTGTGACTGTCTCGAAGTTAGTTAACATAGCGGTTCACACAATAGCATTGAACTAAACTAGACTACACCATTTTCACATCTTCATATAATGAGGAAATACACAGTTTTTGCCTACCGTGCTGATGTTTCACCTTCATCCATGACACCAACGTGTTTTCTTTTCACGTGTTCGTGCATCACTGTGGTACTTCCATGCCACACAAGCTCAGCTTTGCATAACTTACAGGTTCAATCTTCTTCATTTAATGTAAAATACTCCCATGCCTTAGATGGCTTGGGGCGCACATTTTTTCTGCCTCCAGTTGATCTGTACTCTCTGCCATTTCACGTGTGATTGTGTTGTCATGAAAGTGATGTAATCAGCAAACGCTCCCCATGACGTGAGCAGAGTCAGACCAACTAATCGATAATGACATTTGTTGACAATGATTTTCATATTCGATTCTATCAATTAGTTGTTGCAGCCCTACTATTATCAACTTTTGTTCTTGTTTTAAAATACTTCACATGTTAAATGTTTAAATGCCCAACATGAGTGTATGCTACTTAATTATACATTTTAAAAACATTTTTTAAAGTGACAGATATATAATATATATATATATATATATATATATATATATATATATATATATATATATATATATATATATATATATAAACATCCAGTGAGTGGAAGTTCTGAGGACGGAAATGCCTTGTTGATGAAAGCTACCTACATGCTTAGGGTTACAAAAGTAAGTAGGTTGACAAAAGTTTTTCCAAGCATTAATCATTTTTAAATAAATTTTCACTGCTTATTTTTACAAGAAATAATTATAAAACACTTTTCTGCAATCTCCACTACTTTTACTACTTTTTCAAGAATGTCTTCCTTTAATGAACCCCCCAGGGCAGTTACACCACATTATATTTTTGACTTTGAACCCCCATAAATAAATGTTAAAATGACTTCGAACTCCGTGATTGAAATCATGATCATCATAATAGAGGTGTATTCAAACTATTTTGTTTTTGCATTTGTAATGTCTTTTTAATAAATAAATCGATCTGGACAAAACAATGAGCATCACATCATATCCCCAAAACATAAATTTCCCTGCCATAATAATATTGACTTTTCAAGGACCGAAAATCACAAATTTACAAAACCATTTTAAAAGGTTCCCAATGACTGTGGGAACCATGTGACAACAACTTTGTTCTAACTTGTAAAAAAAATTGTATGTTACTTATAATCAGACCAGGAATTAATTTGGCTCCGACTCCTTAACAACAGAGCAATTATTCTATTTATCTACTAACTATCCAGGCATTGTGCACACTTTCACGTTAGCACTTTAAAAAAGTAAAAATTATTCATTAACTTTTCACCGATACACGTTCTTCGACCTTGATTGTATGAAATGAGAGCGCTGACGAGAAACCACACCTAATTTTTCACTGACCCATTTTGTACTTTAAGGTTATTTATCTGTTCCAGTGTTATGGATCAACTGGGGATCATGTTAATTGAGGATGGGCACGTGCACGTGAATCATTTTACTTGCATCCCCACTTAACATGATCCCAGTTGATCCATAACACACAGATACCACAAAACTACAGGGACAGCAAAGCCTTAAGTGCAAGCAAGACATCCTGCTGCTTGTATCTGTAACCAAGTGATAAGATCCAGGTGGACCAAAAACGTCAACCCACTAAAAAGAGCCTGAGTCTCAAAACAGGAAAATAAAGCACAGTCATTTATTATCAGGAATAGCTGTGCAAAAAAAAACAAGGCTAGACACCATGCAGCAATAACCACCACATTTATCCTAATCGATCTAGTAGCTATAAGCATCAATATAACACTAAAAATAGTCTAATACAAATATTCTCCTGGTCTAAATGAACAAAATCACACTGCATGCTAATTCTGTCTTTACTGTTATGTTGCGCAACCATGAGAAACCAAATAACAGACATGGATTGCCTGAAGCAAAGTAGTGAGTAAACTAAAGATATTTGACTAAAACAAGCCTGATTAACTGCTAAAGGTACCTCTGAATAACATGGCAATGATTTACAAAAAGTACCAAGTAAAATTTAAAACAAATACTGTCATTCAAATCTAATTCTGTCCACAAATAAAGGACAGCATTAGAAAGTGAAATTGCAAATCAAGGGGAACAAAATTTGACTTGTGCATGTAAAATCAATCTTTGGTTTTTATTTTACTCACGGATCCATGTGGCCGTGGTAATCACATAGACACTTAATAGACAACAGGAGTATTTATCAAGATAAATATAAAATCAGGGACGCCTCGTAATTGTTGTTGAACTGTCACAGCTGTTGTCATATCAAACGCTGGCTGTAATAACACTATGGCTGCTGAGGGTGGCTTTACTGATGCTTTAGGGGTAATTATAACGCCTATGACACATTAAAAAGCCGTTACTCCGCAAACATTGGGGTTTGTTTTAGTCCTGAACTTAAAAGAAAACGATGCTGAGCCGCCTGTCGTCACACACAGCCAGTACGGTTAGCTACAGCAGGCTAGCACAACTGGGGCTCCTCACAACACTGACTAACCCTCAAAAAGGTGGAAAATGGCCCTCAACAAATTCCAATGGATGAGAAAAGATATCTATAAGATACTTTATAACTTACCCGATTAATCTCGAAAAGTTTGCTGGACAATTTCTTCGGATATTCCGTTATTTTCACTCTTTTGTAAGACTTTGACTCGCACCCCCCTCACGATTGTCCTGACGTCGTTGAAAGCGCCCAGCATGCACAATGCGCGGAAGTAATGCGCGGTCACGCTGCTGTGCGGGTGCGCGCTCACAGGGATTTTTTGCTTTTTTCCGCCCAAGTTTCACACATTATTGTGTTAACTGAGGGATTTCTTTTCTTCTTATTTGAAGAAAACAATGTTGTTCCAAAAACGTTTACAGTGTCAAATGACTTGGTTCCATAAGATTCTCTAATTTAATTTAAAGTTATTGAAGTCAATTGTGATGAATAACTGATTATTTGTTTGAACATATTAACACTTAAAATCTTACATTTATGTGTAACAGTTGCCAGCTGGTTCATGATAGCTGTGGTGTGTAAACCTCACTCTCCCGGCCTTAAAGGGATAGTTCACCCACAAATGAAAATTCTCTCATCATTTACTCACCCTCATGCCATCCCAGATGTGTATGACTTCCTTTCTTCTGAAGAACATAATTATGATTTTAAGAAGAATATTTCAGCTCTGTATGTCCACACAATGCAGGCGAATGGGCGCCAAAATTTTGATGCTCCAAAAAGCACATAAATGCATCATAAATTGAATCGATATTTTCATAAATGTAATCGATATTTCAGTTTAGCAGATGAAAGAAAGTCATACACATCATATCAAACGATTCTTCTACAAAGAATTAATTTGACTAGTTTTAGTTTATTTCAAGCCCCTCACTTAATATTTACATTTATGCAATTGGCAGATGCTTTTAAACAAAGTGACTTACAGTGCACTTATTACAGGAGCATCATAGAGTTCAGTGCATTGCTCAAGAACACAATGGTGGTGGCTGTGTGGATCGAACCGGCAACCTTCTGCTTACAAGTTCTGTGCTTTATCCCACTTATTTTTACTATTAAAGAACCGATAACAGATTAAACGATAAAGTTAAAATGTCCATTAAAATTATCAGTCAAACTGACTATCTGTCAATCTCTACTGTTAAGGGCATGGGTGAAGTCATTCTTATATCACAAAAGATAATATTTTACATCTCCGCCTTTAAGCTGTCCAAGCTTGTTGGAACCTGTTAATATTTAACAAACAGAAACGTGTTGGACAATGGTGGGGTGATTATACTATGTGATAATCAGGCTGAGACAGAAAGTATATAACTGGAGGCACTAAGAACTGTACTAAATACATGAAGGCAGAATGCTGTGCTGGCCCAAGCACATTTTATTTATAAACAAGCACTATCTTGTGGTGGAAGGCAGTACTACAATTTGAGACTGAAGTGAGGAATAGCTCACCCAAAAATTTAAACTGGCTCAATTAAAACCCCTTCACACCATCCCAGATATATATGACTGACTTTCTTCAGCAGAACACAAAGCCTTTTTTTAATTTTTTATATCTCAGCTCTTTAGGTCAATACAATGCAAGTGAATGGTGGCCAGAACTTTGAAGCACCAAAAAGAACATAAAGACATTATAAAAGTAATCCATGTGACTCCAGTAGTTCAATGATATGGTGTGGGTGTGAAACAGTTCAAGTCCTTTTTACTATAAATCTCCACTTGTTTTTGGGTGATTCGCATTCTTCATGCATATTACCACCTAATGGCCGAGGCTGGTCAAAGGTGGAGATTTATAGTAAAAAAAGGACATTAATATTGATTTATTTCTCACCCACACCTATCATATTGCTTCTGAAGATATGGATTAAACCACTGGAATCTTTTATACTGCCTTGATGTACTTTTTTTTGCTTCAAAGTTCTGGCCAAACTGAGTGGAGGTATTCTTCTAAAAATCATTGTTTTTGTTCTGCTGAAGAAAGTCATACATATCTGAGATGGCATGAGGGAAATATGAGAATTTTTTGAGAATCATTTTTGGGTGAACTATTTCTTAATATGTATAAACTGACACCCAGGATTGGGAGTGATTGATTGTTTGGCGCAGTCATTCATTGACATATGGACATTACCAGATCAGATCAAAAACGATTAAAGATGTTGACTATGGTAAAGGAACTACATCCACTAACCAGCAACCCCATATGACTTAAATGTTCCGTCTCACAATAACACAGGTCTTCCTTCATATAGTATATTAATGCAATGCAAGTAATTTGAGGGATAACGAGGCTGGTTGTCACATGATAAAATCACAAGGGCTATTTTTTAGTAGCTGTGAGGTTTTGAGTCAAAAGTGTAATTGCATAGGTGCTTGTTTTCTTTAAAAGTAGTTATCTAAACATTATGTTGAATTTAAACACTTTTTAAAAAACAGTCTAAAATGAAAATAAATAAAAAACATCCCTCATATTTTAGTAGCTCTTGGGTAAACAAGGGGAAAGCTGAAAGAATACATTTCTATTATTTACAAGACTATATTATAAAGGTGCATTTTATCACTTTTTTTTTGTCACAAATGGTTTTAGGCAAGTTGTCACAAGTTTTATAAGTTGTTAACGTGTACAATATATTTGAACAATCAATTTTAGGCCAAAACAATTGCTTGAATTGTATTTTAAGTTACAATTGTATTTTTTGTTGTTTTATCAATTGTTTCAGGTTTCAAATTCGGTAATCGTTTAAATTATCGTCAGAAAGCCATTTGAGTAGGCTGTAATACACTTTAATTACAGATATTGTGTGGAAGATTACTCATTTACTTTCAATACTATTTCATGTCAAACAAAGGTGTAATAACCTCTAATGCGTGTCAAACAACAGCAGGTGCTAAATTAACTATATCTTGATTTCCTAGGCAGTAACAGTGGAAATGCTTAATTGTTTTGTACCCAATACTTCAAGGTATTAACCTTTAAACACACACACATTTATATATATATATATATATATATATATATATATATATATATATATATATATATATATATATATATATATACATACACACACTCACCTAAAGGATTATTAGGAACACCTGTTCAATTTCTCATTAATGCAATTATCTAATCAACCAATCACATGGCAGTTGCTTCAATGCATTTAGGGGTGTGGTCCTGGTCAAGACAATCTCCTGAACTCCAAACTGAATGTCAGAATGGGAAAGAAAGGTGATTTAAGCAATTTTGAGCGTGGCATGGTTGTTGGTGCCAGATGGGCCGGTCTGAGTATTTCACAATCTGCTCAGTTACTGGGATTTTCACGCACAACCATTTCTAGGGTTTACAAAGAATGGTGTGAAAAGGGAAAAACATCCAGTATGCGGCAGTCCTGTGGGTGAAAATGCCTTGTTGATGCTAGAGGTCAGAGGAGAATGGGCCGACTGATTCAAGCTGATAGAAGAGCAACTTTGCCTGAAATAACCACTCGTTACAACCGAGGTATGCAGCAAAGCATTTGTGAAGCCACAACACGCACAACCTTGAGGCGGATGGGCTACAACAGCAGAAGACCCCACCGGGTACCACTCATCTCAACTACAAATAGGAAAAAGAGGCTACAATTTGCAAGAGCTCACCAAAATTGGACAGTTGAAGACTGGAAAAATGTTGCCTGGTCTGATGAGTCTCGATTTCTGTTGAGACATTCAGATGGTAGAGTCAGAATTTGGCGTAAACAGAATGAGAACATGGATCCATCATGCCTTGTTAACACTGTGCAGGCTGGTGGTGGTGGTGTAATGGTGTGGGGGATGTTTTCTTGGCACACTTTAGGCCCCTTAGTGCCAATTGGGCATCGTTTAAATGCCACGGCCTACCTGAGCATAGTTTCTGACCATGTCCATCCCTTTATGGCCACCACGTACCCATCCTCTGATGGCTACTTCCAGCAGGATAATGCACCATGTCACAAAGCTCGAATAATTTCAAATTGGTTTCTTGAACATGACAATGAGTTCACTGTACTAAAATGGCCCCCACAGTCACCAGATCTCAACCCAATAGAGCATCTTTGGGATGTGGTGGAACGGGAGCTTCGTGCCCTGGATGTGCATCCCACAAATCTCCATCAACTGCAAGATGCTATCCTATCAATATGGGCCAACATTTCTAAAGAATGCTTTCAGCACCTTGTTGAATCAATGCCACATAGAATTAAGGCAGTTCTGAAGGCGAAAGGGGGTCAAACACAGTATTAGTATGGTGTTCCTAATAATCCTTTAGGTGAGTGTATATGTGTGTATATGGTATTTAAACAAAACCTTGAAAATTATTCACTGAAGTAAAAAGTGTGAAAAGTAGTTTAACCTGTGTGTGTGTGTGTGTGTATATATATATATATATATATATATATATATATATATATATATATATATATATATATTGTTTGTACAAGATATGTTGAATGACCTTTAGTCAAGTGTTTTTGGTTTCTTATTAAAAATGCCTGGAAACAATGTCCAGGTCATTACATTTGACCAATGTTAAACAGCATTAGCAAAGTTAGTATAAAAATGTTTCTCAAAAAGCATTTTGCTTTTTTTTATCTGCCATCACATGCAACAAGAGTGATACTTGAAATGGGCTAAAATCTATCTATTAGTACATTTGTCAATTTTCTTTAGAAATTCACTGAAAATATTGTCTGTCAGAATATGTTGAGTTTGTCATCTCAATTTCCTAGACTCTTTTATATGGCAAACACTTTAAAGGTCATATTTTTAGGTGTTTTCTTAAATTGAAACATGAAATGCTCACGAGATCTACATGTTTATGCAACCATACTTTATATACGTACATAAATCCTGTGAAATTTAAGTTCCA
Source organism: Xyrauchen texanus (assembly GCF_025860055.1). Taxonomy (NCBI): domain Eukaryota; kingdom Metazoa; phylum Chordata; class Actinopteri; order Cypriniformes; family Catostomidae; genus Xyrauchen; species Xyrauchen texanus. The sequence continues at coordinate 37,361,556 of NC_068292.1, forward strand.
GTACAAGCAGTGTAAACCTTGAATGGTTAAATCAAGGTTCAAGTGTTATAACCTCAACAATACACTGTGCATACAAAAAAATGCTGAAACAAACAGGGTAAAAGCTAATGCCGACATCCAGTCTACGATATCCTGGAGTTTTTTTACTTGTAGAACTCGTGTTCCTGCTCGTCTTTCTTGATTACAGTCTTGTAAGCTTTCTCAAAATCTTTAGCAAGCACAATGTAACGGTTTTCCCGCACAGCCAGCATACCAGCCTATCAACATGAGAGAAACAGGATTAATCTTAACAGAAAAAAACATTAGCATTAGCACAAAAAAATGAAAATATGAAATTTATACAGAGAACAAACTGTCAAGCGAATTTCAATATGCAAAAAAGTAATCAGTGAAAGGGTCAAAGCAGTGCAATCATATATATATATATGGAGTGTAATTACATTTTTTCACTTAGTTCTTAAAAAGGTTTAATATGTAATAATTAAAAAAAGCTTTAATCCTTAACAAAACAGTTTGCAAAGTGCACTCTGTATATATCCTGAATGTCATATTCAAAGAATTTAAAAGAAAAACATCTACAAACAAAACTACACAGAAATGTTGCTTTAGAGATGTCAAGCACTTTGTTAGGCTAGTATACCGTTTCACAAATCTAAATCAAAGAAAATATTGCTCTAAACTCCTCTGCTCTAACTCACCTCCTGGCAAATAGAGTTGATATCAGCACCAGATATCTTGTCAGGCCTGGCAACATCTGCACTTTGGTTAAGGATGTGAAAAGCAATTAAATGATTATTCTAAACATCTACTTTTTGGTTGAGAAAGTCCAACATGAGAAACTAAATTCTTATAATTCATGAAATATTTATGAGCAAACATTTCATGCAGAATCAGGATACAGTCCTCCAGGTCAACCTCCTCAGACAGGTTCATCATGCTGGTTATGGTGGAAAACACCAGGCGTTTTTGTCGACGATCTGGTAGCGGGAACTCGATCTTACGGTCCAGCCTACCTGGGCGCAGCAGGGCTGGGTCCAGTGTGTCGGCCCTGTTGGTGGCCATGATGACCTGCCATTGAAAAAGTGAAATAGTGGACATCAGCAGAGGCTTAAAGTGACAATGAAATAAAAATAAAAATATGAAAATTCTCTCCAACCTTAACATTCACATTCTGGTCAAAACCATCCATCTGATTAAGAAGCTCCAACAGGATTCTCTGCACCTCTCGATCAGCTATAAAAGGAGATAACAGAAAAACAATAAAACAATATGAACACAAAATACAGTGCACAGGACCTAAATGTTGGTCTGTTCCTAACCTAGACCTATCGAATGCCATTAGAAAACATGGAAAATAGCACACGAGTAGTATGGATGACTTCGTGTTGATTTTTTGTCACTTTTTATCATCCCAGTAATTAACTCCAGTCAAGTCAAGTCAAGTGGTTTTTAAAAATCAGCCCAGTCCTGGGCTGATTTCCCAAAAGTATCACAAGTTTGAGTTGATTGTAGAGTCCACTGGCGCCAATGGTTTCTACAATCTACTTGGCTTACGATGATTTTGGGAAATGCAGCCCTGATCAGCTATTGTTGTTTGCAAAAGAGCAGCTTAGGACATGATGGTAACTAACAGACTTTTCAATTTTTGGTGAACTATACCTTTAATTTTAATTAATATTTTTACTAGAATGGCAGTACTTTGTATTTCTCAATTGCTATGTAAAAAAACAAAAAAAACAATAATAAACTACTTGCAAGGAACTTTATAACTTCATATAAACCATTAAAATTATTTCATGCTACGATATGCCTTGCCTGTAATACAATATACATTTTATCATGAATAATGGTTTACTTGAAGGTGGACACATTTCTGAAATAAACAGACAGACAAACAAAAAAGGTAATAAGGTGGAAAATTTAGAGGCACCTCCATACCTCCAGTCTGTGCATCAAAACGCTTGGTTGCAATTGCATCAATCTCATCAATAAAGATAATAGCTGGAGCGTTCTCTTTGGCCAGTCGGAAGACATCTCGTACCATTCGCGGACCCTCTCCAAGATACTTCTGTACAAACTCTGAGCCCACCACACGGATAAAAGCCGCTGCACACATAAAAAAAAAAAAGCAAAGATAATTATGAAAGCTAGAATATAACAGTGTACACTTTGTTTTATTTATTCTCATTCATTTTAGTCTATGTTTAGAAACAAAACCACGCCGATCAACGAGAAAGGCATCTTAACACCCTGCCTACACTGGGTGAATCAACACAAACTTTCTAAACTGTTTACTTATGTTGTTGGCAGTGTTGTTAGCAACAGACACTTCCAGTGTAGATGTCGTTGGTTATAATCGGTTCTATTGCTTTTGACACGATGCAACGTTCATGTCCAGCATAGACAAGGTGTAAGAGATTAAAGAATGAAAACTCCATGGTGGACCAGGTTTCTTTAAAACACACCTGTGGTGTGGTGAGCCACAGCTTTTGCCAGCAAAGTCTTTCCACAACCAGGTGGGCCATACATCAGCACTCCTCTGGGTGGGTCAATACCAATCTGAGGATGAAAGTTTAAAAGTGAGTGGACAAACAAAACAGCTAAACTGTGACCCCATGTTTCCCACAGGCTCTTGCATACACACACACCTGTTTATAGAGCTCAAAGTGTGTGAGGGGGAGCTCCACAGCCTCTCTCACTTCCTGTTTCTGGATGTCCATTCCTCCAATTTCAGAGTATGTCACATCTGGCTTCTGGTCTGAAGTCATTAACAAAATGTTGTTATTTGTATCATAATTTCAGGTTGTCCATGACCATGGGAATACTGCAACAGATGTTCTTACCTGAGGTGAGCATCATAATGCTACTATCAGCCTCTGGAGGGAGAACGTCCACCAGTGCATTGCTGTGCTTGTGCAGGGCAACAGAGGCATTGGGCTTCAGCAGTTCTCTGTCAATAGTGCTCAGAATTCGAACATAGTAGTTGGAGCCTGGAGAAAAATATACCAGGACATTAGTGTTGAAGCTAAAATGAGTAGCATTAAGTAAAAAATATTAGCATAAGACACAGCTAAATGCATGCTCAGTGTTTCAACTGGAGTCCATTTGAATGCAAATATTTTTTCCACTATGGAGCTGTAGCTTTGAATGAAATCTTGTGTGTAAAACTGGTGGAAATACATATCGAGTCGTGAAACAACACATACACATTCCGCATTTACTGTGAGGCGAGGGCACCATCAGTTAATGTGAAAAAGCGGCTGCGCATCCGAATGGTTAAATGTGCTTCATGGTCTATGCCTGTCCCGCGAGTGATAAACATACAATCGCATATGTCTTACGTGAATGCAGACATGTGCAACAAATGTTTGTGTCAAAATACAGGATCTTTGCATAAGACGTTGCAATATACTGTAAACACACTAATGAGCCTAATAGATCTGCCGCTGTCTTTTATGTTGTTAATCTTAATCAAACAACAATCAACATTGAAAAGAAAGCCACTGCTCTTAATTTGTTATTATTAGCCTACTATGCTCTTAGTTTAAGTTCCAGAATAATAAAAAAAAACATGAAGCAATATTTACTTAATTGAGAAACACCAAGGCAACATGCCATTGGTTTTATTTAAAACATTTAAATCTAAATTAATATTTAACTTTCTAAACAAAGGAATGCGTTCAATAGCACAATATCCATTTTTACTGTAGTATTTCGGACAGATGGACGAATGGATGGTTCTGCCCAGTAAAAATAGGATTTGTACAGCAAGAGTCAGAGGGAACATTAACTGAGAAAGATCTCTCTTGCATCATCCCCACAGCAGCAATGCAGCAAATTAGCAGCAATCTAAGGATGTGTATGGAAATTACAATCTGCAGTTCTATAACCGTCTTGTAAATTAAAGCTGGTCTGGGTGGCAGCGTCCCCACTACTGATGCACGATTAATCATATCGAAATCGCGATGTCAGCCTGTGTGATTATATGATGGCAAAATGCTGCGATTTTATCAAATAAATAAGTGCATGTGTGGACGTGACAGCCCATTCTCTCAGAGCTGTTTGCCCATTTTCTACACAGCTAATAAAAAGATGACCAGTCTATAATGATGATACGCGAGACGAGAGGAGCTCTGCAGTGCGAGTGTCTGATAGAAACACAGATCACAGATATCTTTACTTCGTCCTTAATTAAGCTTCAAATAATATAGGAGCATGCCATGTAAATAAGCACAAACTTAAAAACTGTCATTCTCTGTGCGGTCAGAGCTGCTTCAACCAGTCGCGGAAGAGACCCAATCTGAGCGGGAGTCAAGATCGGGAGAGATTTAAAGTTCCACCGGCTGATGCACACTCTAATACAGAGATGCTCGTCTCTCACCCCCCGCTGCGCGCAACGTCATCATCATAAGCTCATCATGAGAAGATCAATCTTGTGTGAAAAATAACATTGAAATTACAACAACAACAAAATATATATATATTGGTTTTGGATAGACAAGATTGACAAATGCTTATCAATAATACTCTTATGGTTCAAATGTTTACAGTGTTCAGAGACTAAAATATCAATATATGAATACTAAATCATTGCGCTTCCTGGGGAATCACACGTCGCCCCTGGTATGTCCACTGGTGATCTCACAATGATCTCTGCTCAAGAATGCCGACCACCTCCCCCGCAAATGACCACATTCCAGTTATCTGGTTTCCCCCGCCAATTCAAGTGTCAGAGTACATTTTAAAAATCTCGGTTTGCTGAAGCACTCATCTCTAAGCTCTCCCAAGAGTACAAACTCTTTTACAGTCAAGATGGCCTTAGTGAATGCAAGGTCAATATCAAATAAATATTTTATTCTTAATGACTTTGTTTCATTCACTGAACTTTTTATTTGTGACTGAGATGTGGCTTAACCCCGGGGATTTAACGTATCTCTGTGATCTCTACCCCCCGGATTGTGCCTTCATCAGTTCTCCATGGACATGGTGGTTGAGTTGCCACTATTTTCAGAAAGTAATTGAATGCAGAAACTTGCCTATAGACATGAACATTTGGTTGAAGCTTTTAATAAACTGGGCCAGTGGTGGCCCAGTTAAGGCTCTGGGTTACTGACCGAAAGGTCGGGGGTTCAAGCCCCAGCACCGCCAAGATACCACTGTTGGGCCCTTGACCCTACCTGCTCCAGGGGCGCTGTTTCATGGCTGACCCTGCGCTCTGACCCCAGCTTAGTTGGGATATGCGAAAACAACTGCATTTCATTGGCTCTGTACCTGTACTCTGCACAATGACAATAAAGTTGAATCTTAATCATGTTCTATTACTCTTGACAGTGTTGCTCCGCTGTGAAAGTGGAAAAGGGACAAGCTTCAGTTCTCATATGATATTCTAAAAGGCATGTTTAATTAATTATCAAACATCAGTAAAGGACGCAAAATCTAAGTTCTTTTCCAAATGAATTGCTAATAATGCAAATAGACCCAAAACTTTAAGACAATTGATTCTGTTTAAAACAATATTACTAATGTCTTTCCAGATGCTTCAACAGAGACCTGTGAACATTTTTTTATATATTATTTTATTCACAAAATAAAAAAAAGATGAATTCTACTATTGTACCTTCTAAGTTGGCATTTCCAAAATTATCTCCACCTGCCAGCTGTCTGACTGACTTTCAACCAGTTTTCCCATCCCAGTTAGCTGATGTAATTTCATTGATGAAATGTTCAGGTTGCAAGATTGATGTTCTTCCTGCACGTCTTTTCAAAGATGTTTTTAAGACAATTATTCCAAGCGTGACAGCTATAATTAATTGCTCCCTAGCTAATGGACTAGTTTCAGCTAGTTTTAAACATGCAGTTGTGCAACCTTTGCTAAAAAAAACATCTTGATTCTACAATACAAAGTAATTACAGGCCATTTTCTAAATTGCCTTTTCTTTCCAAGCTTTTGGAAAGAGTCATGAATTCACAGCTTCACTCTTACCTGAACACTTTTAACATTTTAGACACATTTCAGTCCAGTTTCTGATCCTTACACAGTACTGAGTCTGCTTTATTGAAGGTCACAAATGATATCTTGATTGCTCTGGCCTCATACACCGTTTTAGTTTTGTTGGATCTCAGCACAGCTTTTGACACTATTGACCTCAACATACTTTTCAAAAGCCTAGTGTATGGTTGGCATCCAGGGTCTGGCCTTGCATTGGTTTGATAATTAAAACTTCATTAACTTTTAAAAATCGCTTCCTGCCAGCTGTCGACGCATAATGTTACCATCGCATGACGCAAGCGCAAAATTCACGTGAAAAATCGGAAGCACTCGTTTTGTTTACAACAGAGGAACGAATGTCACACGAGAGTTCGGTATTTCAAACAGCAATCCAGCTAAAGCAACAATTTAAAGTTAAAAACGTAACTTACTTACATAAAAACTCTTCTACCTATCGATTTGCTTCGGAAGACATTAATTGATCGACTGGAGTAATGTGGATTACTGTTATGCTACCGAAATATGCCTTTTGGACCATCAGATCACCAACAGCCTAATGGCACTTGTTTTCATGCACTGAATGGACAAACTGAGCTGAAATGGGCTTATAAAATTATTAATTTCAGTTCTGCTGAAGAAGGAAATTCATATACATCTGGGATGGCTTTATTGTCATTTATAGTTCAATTAAATACAACATTTAATTAAAAGTTTGAAATCAAGCTGCCTGTGATGGTGTAGTAGGCTATTGCATATGAAAATTACCCCCATAGCACCACCTAGCGTTCAACCAGCGGTATTACCGGTATAGTCGGTTTATGACATGGTGGCAAGTATAGTGGTTACTAGGGCTGCATGATTTGGACAAAGTCATATTGTGATTATTTTGAAAAATATTGTGATTGCGATTTGAACTGTGATTAAGATGGTAATGTTTTCCACATGTTCAACTGCAAAAAGGCTGCTGGGGTTTTCACACTTGAACCCTCTTATAAAAAACCTAACAGAGACCTTTTTTTCAGTTCAACCACAAACAAATAAATATATAAACATTGAAACAAAGTCTTCTTCATATTCAAATGTTACCATCCACTGTGTACCTGTTTTTGTCCATTTTGTGTCTCAGCCCACTAATCATCATCATTAGTTTTTGAAACACAGACAACTTGAATATTAAGAATGCTCCAATCAGGATTTTAACATCCGATATGATTTCCAAATTTCTTTTCATCTCATCAATTGATGCTGATCATTTAACTTTTATCAGCAGCTCTTTCAAAACTGGTTATATGTAAGCTTTCTGTACAATGTCACTGTTAGCTGAATTTTCCTGTTGGTAAAACCATAGTTGTTGCCTAGTTTTTGCTGTCAAAAATAATGTTGGTTGATTGAATAATGCAATAAACACAAAATATAATTTTTAAATATAAAATGTTACTCTTTATAAACCATTGGTGTAATTTCATTTAAAGTGAAAATATTGGTTAGTTTGTCACCATTTCATTTAATTATTTTATTATATTTAATTTAGTAATATATATATTATAATATATTATATTGCATTATAATATAGTAACTAAATATTTAATATAGATTTATTATATGTACGTTCATTCCTTTTTTAATTTTGTTGGATGTTGGTAATATTAGTTCCGCTTTCACTTGTTTCCGCGGGGAGTGTAATAAGGGCGACGCTCTCGTGAAGTAAACAAATGACAGGAGAATGGAGAGAGAGATGTTTCTGGACTCTACAGGTGTTAATGTTAATGCTGTTTGCTCAGCAAGCATTTAATAAAGATGTTTGAATTATTCCCCATCTGGTATTCCACATTATTATTATGATACCTGTGCCTTGTGGAGACTGAGATGCTGCTACCGCAGATAATAATAAAGTACGCTTCATGCAGGATGTGCCAGTTTAGTGTAAATAAAGCGTTTAGCTCTCGTAAGCAAACGGAACCAAACTCAGAGCAGTTGTGGAGTGCAGAACCGCTCTGAAAACACCATCAGTGCTCTAACTTAATATAGACTGCAGCGCAAATAAACTTTGAAGTGAGCAGAATATTTATTTATTGAATTAAATCGCAGCCCTTCCAGTTTAATAATTGCACTAGGTCATATCGCGGTTTTGATTTTATTTTGATTAATTGTGCAGCCCTAGTGGTTACAAAGGACACCATTCTAGGAGATGCATGACAGATGTAAACAACCATGGATATATGGGTGCACTGCCGTTGATGTTGCTGCTTCTCTATGGATTTCAATTGGCTGCTCACTAGATGACTTGGGGGCAGCTGTGGCTCAGGTGGTAGAGCGGGTCGGCTGCTAATCACAGGGTTGGCGGTTCCATTCCCGGCCCACGTAACTCTACATGTCGAAGCGTCCTTGGGCAAGACACTGAACCCCAAGTTGCTCCCAATGGCAGGCTAGCGCCTTACATGTATGAGGGTGTGAATGGGTGATTTCGACAATAAAGTGTAAAGCGCTTTGGTAACCTCGAAGGTTAAAAAAAGTGCTATATAAGTGCAGACCATTTACTTCAGATGGGTGTCAAGGAATATCATACACTACAAGATTTCCTCTAAAGTCAGCTCTAAAATATCTAATATTTTAAGATCCTTTGACAAATTGGAATAATTTCACTATGCTTTAAGATATTTTTTGGACTCCAGAAAAAATTAAAAATCTCCATTTTACGTCAGCGTGTCCTGAACTAGTAAGTGCCCAAACCATTAATCTTACGACTCTGTTCACAGATAGCATCAGACCTTAACTTTTCATTTAATGCTACAAATTCTTATTCAGAGAAATAGCCAGTGTGAAATTTTACAGGTTATGTTCACACATGACCGCTACACTGGAAATTGCAGTTTATTTTCTGGAAAAGGCTGTGTGTGAAAGCAACTAATGTCTTCTGATAACAGTACAATTTATAACACAACAGGTAAAACCCTTTACCTGTGGTTGAGCCCACAATGGCGGTATTCTGGTCAACGGCTTCCAGGAACTGCCCAATAACCAGAGGGATGCTCTGTATCCTCTTCACCTCCTCTTGAGCGTGAAGGAACTCCTTCTTCAGGTTCTTCTGCTCATCTTTAATATATTCCTCCTGCACCTCCAGAAACTCCAGCTCCTGCTGCAGCTTCTACAGAGTGGATATGAAAGCGAATATGTGGCTCAATATCAATATTCAAAACAGTAATAACAGGTACCTTGTATAAATAAATAAATGCACTTGAATAAATAAAAAATACTTCATCCGTAAAGAGCTTTTGTCAGGGTTCTTTTTTGTAAATTGAAAGTGAGGAATATATGCAGTCTTTTCAATGATTTTTTCTGTTTATTACCTTGATGTTGATGATCCCACTGACAAAACATAAAAAATGTCATTCCAAAAAAAACTCCAGTGGACAAAAAACTACTGAAAATGTGGTTTGTGATCATTAGACTTGACTTTTGACATTTGGGTAGTACAAGCCAGTGAACAGACTGCATGTCTATTTCAAATTTTCAATCACAAAAAATTAAATATGGAAGCTACCCTGACTATGGTGGTATATCTTAGGGCTGCACAATTTATCAAATGAGGACAGTGATCAAGTTTTTCTCAGAATGGTTCTGTGCTTGATACACATTAAATAAGTTCCATCTTGTGTTCTGATTATAGACCTACGTTGTACAAAAAAGCTGCAGACTGTGTTCAGTGCAGTTTGTGCGTATTGCATGCAGTGACCGCATTATATCAAAAGCCCCACAGATTTACATCAATTGCACATTTGGCAATGGGGTTTTGTGGACAGAGGAGGAGATGAGAGCACTTCACCATGTATGTAAAGAGTACAAAGCTGTTGTCAACAGAAACAACACACACACTTCCTTCAGTTTTCTGCTGAAATAAAGGATTGAGAACGTATTGCAATGCTGCATGCTAAATTATTACACAATTATATAACTATTGCAATATAATAATTGTTTTAAAAATTCATCAGTGTGAACACCCTAGATAGTAGGCTCTTTCTATTGGCAGTAAAGCATGGGCAAAACATGACTTAATTTTAGTCAAAAGGAATCACTTACTATCAACATGAGAGCTTGTATTTATGTAATTTACTTTTTTTTGGTTCTTTTAGAATTGATATCTAAGCAGTAGTAGTTGTAAGAGCAATAATTTACACTAAAAACACTAAAAGGTATAAACATTTGAGTAGATATTTAAATTAGTTTACGTTTATGTTATCTATGTATATTTGTCAAGCATCTCCCACTGTTTATTGTATAATGGTTTGCTCCATTTTTGTATTGGACTGTCTTAACGCCTTTAAGATTGGTAGTGATTTTTGTGTGAATTGTGCAGTCCTGTAATAATAATAAAACAAAAAAACTCAAATGACAGAATAATCATGAATAATACAATTAATACAATTCTGTGATTAAAATTGAGCAAAATGTTATGATACAATTATGGTTTTCAACAATATCGAGCAGCCCCAGGTGGTCTATTACAGCAATATTGTGAAAGAAAAAAAACACAAGAATACAATTTTCACAAAACATCATGGAAAAAAAACAAACCTTATATCTGCTGTAAAGGTCCTCCAGATCTTCTGGTTCTGGAGCTAAGAAAGACAAGCCAGTCTGGGGCCTTGAATTCAGCAGGGCCTCCTGGGGGTGGGGGAGAGATAATAAATGTCTGGATGTGTGTGTGTTTATATATATATTCGGGGAAGTCACAAATGTCTAAACATCTAAGCCCATTTTCCATAAACGCACACAATCAGCCTATATCTACAAGTCAGGGCCTCAAAACAGTTTTTAAAAATAACACTAATAAATAAAAACACTTGTTAATAATAAGTTCAATAAATAACATCACAAACATTATTACTTTATGCTAATCAGAGTAGAACCAGGGGCAGAAGCCGTCAGAATGTATCAGAAGTTAATATATATTTATACACACTCACATCCATATTATATGTGTATGAACCTACCTGAACTGTGGATCTGTTACGCACCATATCATGTTTATTAACTGTTATTAATGTTCTTCTAAAATGTTAACAAAACAACAAATTAACCTGATAATCAGCCCAACTGCTATGCTAAATGGCTAACCAATTGCCCAACTGACAATTATGCTGTTATGGTGTGAAACCCTTCAAATCTTTTCCAAATTACCATATAGTACAACCGTGTTGAAATGTATTAATTTGAACTTGAAAGGTTAGCATTGAGTGCTCTTCTGTAAGTGTGTCAGCACACATCCTAACGTTAGCTGCTATCGCAGGATGGCATGACTGAGCATTTGCAGCTAGCTGAATGAATCCGCACCTTTTTAAGTCCGACTAAAGGCCTTAGACTCGCGTTCCTGCTGCATTTGTATTTTCTTAATATGACAAATGTCTCATTCAACATAAATGGGATGTCAACGCCGCCCGCGTCTTTGAAAGTTATTGAGATAAATCGGAATATCTCACCTGAGGCTTCTCAACCAAAACTCCACTGTCCTCCATGTTGGCTTTGTAGAAACTGACGTCACGTCTTTCCTGTCTTACCCTACTTCCGCTCCTCTTCCAACAAAGCACGTTGTTTTGGGCTACTCAGGTTTCGATAAGTATAGGCTACTTCAGCAGGACTCGATGAAGCCATCACAAGCCATTTAATCTGACAAATAATCCGAATGTAAAAGTTAACTTTTCTGCTAAGTGTAAGCCTACTTTGTGTTAACTTAATTTATGTTTCTTGTGATCTTAAAATGACTTAGATCAAAAGACGTATGGTGTAACGGGTTTAAAGGCACACTTTCTTCTGAGTAAAATATTAAGATAATGTTTATTCAAATTAACCACTTCAGCAGGGGCCTAGCATTTATTTTAAAAGTGGGGGCTGGTGGGACACAGCTGTTATAGTATATTTTTCAATATTCTAGTATGTTTCTTATATATCAAAATACTTATATGAGTTTCCTGGCCTTTGTGTGACCCAGGAGAGAGCATATGAGGTTACTAAAAGTGTTGATGCTGCAGAGGCCACAAAGAGCACCCAGCTGTAACAAAATAATGAGACTAAGGACCTTGAAGATAGACTAAAGCCAAGTTTCTACCAGTAAAAAGATATCAAAAGGCTCTGTGAGATAATGGTGGCAAATAGTATCCATTGGTTACAAAAATAACAAAGGGGCACAGAAATGAGGTAATGCCAGATAACAAACTGTATAGAAGAGGAGGTTTTGGACTAAGACAGTCAGAACGGACAGCTGGCCGGTCTCATGTTTGTTGGTGTTCAATAAACTACAACTTTGGCATCTGGAACTCAAGACTCTGAGAGTTTTCTTACAACTTAGAGAGATTCATCGCGATATTCCACGACATATCTTTGGCGCCCAACTCGTGGGGCTGGCATTGAGGTCAAGGGGCAGAGGTCGCTGGTGGGACGGCTTGCACGAATCGCACAGAAACACCGGCGCCAGAAACTGAGGTAAGCATCTTTGCTTAAGGTGTTTTTGTGTGATCTGTGGTAGCGAGTCCCGGTAAGTGGCTTCCCTAAGACTTTTGCCAGTCCGGACATAGAATAATTTGAACTAATTGGCTAAAATAGAGGCGAGTTCCAGATTTCAAAAATAGGGGGGTGGGATTGTTTAAAGAGAGTTTAAGAAAGTTTATTTGAAGAAGGTAGAAAAAGCCTGAGGGTGAGTCGAGAAGCGACGCGCGTGAAAATTCCCGGTTAGGTGCATTTATTCAAGGTTTTGCCAGAAGAGTGGCTGAAAATCCTGTACAGGTGAAAATCCTAACACGGGTGGAGAAGTGAAAATTCGCGCAAAATTCCTCCAGGTGTTAGATTAAGTTATTTATTGCAGTGTTTGACGGAACCCGGACTGTGCAGAAAACTGGGAATTGTTGAACTATGTGTGCATGTTTGAGATAATGAATAATGTGCATGACTAACTATGTTGTTGGTGCATGTGTGCTTACGGTACTAAATGCGCTGTTTTTGTGTTTATTCAAATGCATGATTACAGTGTTGATGATGTATTGTGTGCAGAGGCAGAATAATACAGAGAATCAGGTGCACTAAGCAGGAAATGCTAAATGAGAGCAAAAGTGGAAAACTAATTGAAACAGTGAATTGAATAAAACAATTGTTGAAAAAGTATAAAGACGCAAAATGGCACCTGCTTCTCTGATATCTCCCTGCCTTGCTCTCACTCACTGGTCAGCTGAACGGACAGCTCTGTGAGTGAGGGAAGGGAGATTCAGAAGAGAAAAAATAGAATAATTGGGAAAAAGATAAAGAAAAGGCAAAAAGTTTTCCATTACAGTGAACAAGACTAGAGAAAAATGCAGAGACAAGCGAGTTTTGTAAAGTTGGAGATCAATGCAGATCTGAAGAGTGGGAGAGAGAATTGGAAAGAGCGCTGATAGAGTTAAAGGGAATCAGCGATCATTTTTGGAAAGAATCAGAGTACATAGATTACGCAGGGCAGAAGAGAAAATTAACTGCAAAAAGAAGGAGTTAATGAGAACCTTAACTGAAGTGGTGAATTTAGGAGAAATAGAACAGGAGTGGCCATTTGTTAACTGGTTGGATGTTGCGGTTAGGAACATAGATCCTAAATTATTTGTGGATCACATAACTACACTCTGTAAAACAGGCCATAGAGATGAGATAGATATATACAGGGGACATTTGAAAGTGTCAGTCAAGGAGGCGAATATTCCTTACTTGAAATCTGAAGTGGCACATTATTGGGAAACGTTGTTTTAAGAGGGCAGACTTGGATAGGGAAACATAGATATGCATGATATAAAGCAGAATGCAAAACTTAAGTGTGTATTGCTAATATAGACATAGATAATGATGCATTACTTATGTGAAAGCAATGTATTGCTCATGTTGAAATAAATATGTAATCAAAAATGAAAGTAGCCTATAATGCATGATAAAGCAAATAATTAGAAAAATGAATGCATTAGTTTAAACACTTGTGACCATGCTGTATGTATAAGAAATAAGTAATGTATAATCATGTTATCCAGTTTAGACTTTGTACCCAAGATGTATGTATAAGTAGTATGTGAGGTATAACCATGTTTTAAGAAAAGTTTTGTAAATCACAAAATAAGATTATACTAACAAACATAAAGCATGAATAAACAAATAGTTGGTTTTGAGAAGAAATAAAGTGAAACCATATAAGCAATAAAAGAAGGAACATAAGCAAATAATAAAATAAAAGAATAAGAGAAAATATAAGTTAAGAAAATAAAGAGGATAACAAAAAGAGTAAAAAGAAAGAAATAAAAGATAATAAATAAATATAAGGGGAAGAGATAAGAAATAAAAATAAGTATAATAAATATATAAATAAGTATTAGTAGTAATAAATATTTAGTTTATTTAGTTGGATGTTATCCAGAAGTATAGTTGATAAGACTCGGATAAATGAGCACAGTTGTTGATTTTTCATTCTCTCTCTCTTACAGTACGCTGGAGACTGAGTGCTGGGAAAGAGAGAAGGGAGGGGCTGCTAGAGTGAGAATAGGGAGCTGTAAAGGGAGGGCTTTGAGCACGCACAGAGAAACAGAACAATACTTTTTTTTCCTTGTCTCAGTTTTCCTCCTGAAGCAGAAATCATAATGTGGAAATAAGATGTTACTGAATTTGAGAGGAGACTAACTGAGAGGAGAAAATAAATCGAATTAAAAAGATTAATAATAGAAACACAGGGAATTAGTGATCATTTCTGGAGTTATGAACAAATTAAATACAGTCAAAAATGTTAAGGTGATTTTTAATAGGGAGAGTAAAGGAGAATTAGCACCAATGTAGAAATTGTCTTGAACAGAGACCCAAAATGGATGTGACCTCTGTGGGTGGAAGTACATGAGTTTTAATATAAAAAGAAGTAACAGATATAGCAATCAACCACTGTAAATAATAAGTGTTTTTTATGGAAATAAAGGAGAGGGATAAAAAGAGGAGAGCAAAAGGAGGGGCAGAAGTAATAGGTTTGTTTTAGTATAATATTTTTTGAGAGCTCTGTGTTTATAAAGGCCTTGTGTTTGTAAAAAGTGTGAAAGGTTCTGTGTTTGTGAGAGAATCTGTGTTTTAAAGTATGGGAAGTATGACTGAAGTGTGATTGCGTATGGAAGTGTATGTTATATGAGCCCTATAAATATCCATCCAGATAGAGAGGTTGATCCTTTGCTGCATAACTAATGAGGAGTATGTATGCAATTTACATAAAAGAAAATCTATTTAGACTATTTTCATCAATATAAGAGGCAGAAGAGATCTGATGATTAAAAACAAAGAGGGCACTTAATAAATATTATGATTGTAGAATTAAAACCAATGATAAAAATTATATTTGTATGTCTGTGTAAATGTGTGTATGTATATGTATATGTATGTATGTATGTATAAGGATAAATATAATACAGTATAAACAAACAAATAGCTTTAAAACAAAAATGTGCATGAAATCAAAAAGTTAACTCTTAGCGGACTGGACAATGTTTATTCTTGGGCTGTTCTTTTCATGCCATGAATGAAGCCTGATGTAAGATTAACTAAACTGAGAGCTGTTGAATGGACATGTGTCAGATCATAACTCCTTTTATATCAAAGTGATGAGTAAGAATATTTAGATTATAAAAAGTGATAACTTTAAAGTGATTGAATTGCATTTGGGAAATCACATTATCTGGACAAACAATAAAGCTTTGAGTCGAGTGTATTGCGCTAAACTAAAGTCAAATAAGTAATTGTATTTTAAACCAAGGTTGTATTTAAGATAAGTGTTGTTATATTAAAGCAAATGGCAAAAGAGGACCAAAGATATGATAAAATAAGAAAATTATTATTTTGTATCTTATGCAGTTAAACCTTAAATGTGAAAACTTCACATTCATGTGTCCATTTTATGTTCTGTCTGGTCCAGTTTATGAGAGAATACTATTTTAACATTATTAAATTAAACACAAGAAAGTTGTTTTTGAATTTTCTATGATTTTAAAAATGTCTGGAGAACAATTTAAATGTGAGTGCAGCGTTATCGGTGTAAACTTGATCAACCAACAAAAGATAGGCAGAGATTTTTTATTTTTGTTAGGAACTGTCTGATGAAGGCATTGAGGATGACTTTGAGGGGAAACAGGCCTCTCTTGATGTCTTCAGACAGACAGAAAGGGGCCCTGACTTTAGAAAAAGATAGAAAGCAGATAGATAGCTATTTTATTTTTATTTTATTTATTTTTGTTTGGTATACACAGAATAGGTCTTGGTTGATCGTGGATACACTGAGAAGCTGCATTTGAGACTAAAATTAAAGGAAAATAAATTTAAGAATGATTTGGATCATTTAAAAATTAGTCTTTGGGGCAGGTGAAGCCCATGGAGAAAGGTTAAGATTAAATTGAACATCATAACTTCCTCATATATGAATGTTAATAAGTTCATATTCATGTGTCTATTCTGTGTTTCATTTGTTATTATTATGTGTGTTGTTTCACTAACTCATTCTGGAACTAGTTTCTCACCATTGCAGACGGCTGAGAAAGATGATTTTATAGAAGTTACTAATGCTGCAGGAGGAAATCAGGACACAAAGAAGACTGAAAATGATGTGACTGATCTGATATATCCTCCTGCGCTCATTACTGCTGGTAATCATTATTGATTTGCCATTTATAATGTGGATTAAAATTTCTCTGGAAAAGTTTATTTCAGTCTTATACGATCACTTTATGATTTTCCAGAATGCCATCAATGGGTTCAATGCCCGTGTCTAAATTGTTCTGAGGGTCTAAATTTAAATCCAGCAGCTAACCACTGATTTATTGATTTGAAGAGTAAATATTACAAACATGTGGCAAAGTTATAGAGTTACCTATTGGATTGGTTACTCCCCCAAATTTTCCAGAGAGTACCCTCATAATAAAGAAAAAAAAAAAAAGGAGCTTAGTGTGTGCTATAAAGTGCTGATTGAGTGTCTATTTCTATTACTACTATTTTAGTTTGCCATAGTTAATACATGAAAGTGTAATTTTAGAGGTATAATAGTGATAACTGTTAAAAGATGATGAAACATTTGGATAAAAAAAAAATAAATAAATAAATAATGTAAGAGTCATGAGAAATTAAAAGTACGTAGTGTATCTTACTGAGCAATTATTTCAAAACACAAGAAAAGAGATATGTTTTTAGATATGTTTGTCTTTAAGACTTTATTCTGTTTAATCTTTTACTTTTCTGTTAGTTTAAAAACTTGATTTATATTATTTTATTAGATAGAATGGAAGTTCCTTCACCTGAGAAAGTGTAAGAAATGGAGAAAGTAGTAATAATAAATTATTACTTAATAATAAAAAGGGATTATAATATATTAATAATAAGATAGGTGTTGTAAATGTAAAGCTCTGCATGAACAGAAGGCTAAACATAAGTTGTATTGATTATATAGAGAATGTCGAAAAAGACATTGTGTTCTGTTTTATTAAAGATTAGAAGGTTATTTGTATGTTGTTTGAATGGACAGAAGAAAGTAAGATGAGAGTAGTTTTTGATGAGAGTAGTTTTTGTTTTTAAATGGTGTGAGATGAGAAAGTTTGAAAGCAGTTAATATAATCAGTTATTATAAATATCACTATTTTTACTGTTGAAGAATAAATTAAATGTATTATTGTGAAACAGTGTAATGCCCCACTCCTCACTCTCAGTCTAAAATTGATAAGTGTCTGCTTGAAACAGAAACACAAGAGCAGAATTTGAAGAAATATTCATAAGTGTTTTATTTCATTTTATTTTGGTTTGATTTTATTTTTATATGTAAAATGATGTGCCTTGACAATAATGTTAGATAGAGTGATATGAAGGAGTTCAAACAGCTCTCCTCATCAATGATTAAAGATTTTATATATTAAGAGGGCAATCTAAAGTTAAGGGTTTATACTAAAGAAAAGAGATTAAGTTGAAAATTCATCTGAAAGAATAAATGTAGGTTCAAAAACTATCTAGAGACTATTATTGAATTGAGGTGATGTTTTTAATTAAGCTTCCTAGAAGCTTGAGAGGCTTTGTTCTGATGTTAGTCCCCACATAGTTTTGTGTAACATTTGCTAAAGTAGCAGAAATAAAACCTGAATGGAAATGAATGATCTATAAATGAGTTCAATTTTAGCATATTTTACTTTTACTTTGGACAATTTTAATAGATTGATGAATTTTTAATAATGCTTTTTTGAATTTAACCATGTTTTGAATTGTCTCCATATTTAAGCATTTGTAGATGTTCCATTGGCTGTGTCGGTTCTCTGGTGATACTCCCTGAAAAAGAAAATATCTGTTTACTGATACCAAATTATTACGGATTGAGGACTGAGCAGTATCAAGACCAGGGGCAAGAGGTGACGACCCAATGACGGTTAAGACTTGACAATGGCGTCACCGCCCAAGAAGGTTTGAAAGGGTTTTAAGGGGTGGATAAATGCTGCATTTTAATAACCGCTTTACTAAAATAACTTATCACAGTGTTAAATACCAAGCATTCTGTCACTGTGTTGTCAGGGGATCATACCCTGTGTAGAGGATTATTTATAGATTGGTTTTGGGGGTAAAGTTTTGAGAACCGTTGCAGACAAAGGAGTGCTTGACTTTATATAGAAGTATTAAACAAACATGGGAATGTTTGTATGATAATGAATTTAGACTGGAAGATGATTTATTACCTTTACTTATGCTTTAATTGAACTCATGTACATTGTAAAAGTAATGAAGAATGGAAAAGATACATGGTGGTGACTAAAGATTAAGATTGCTTGTCTTGTTTGTTTGTAACAATATAAATGGAATTAATTAAGAAATAGGGTGCAGGGTTGGCTACAATTGGTATAATAATTGAAACAACAATTCTGTGAGAGGGAATAATATTATATTGTGTGTTACCACTGATTAAATAATTATGTAAAAACCAGATGAAGTACTGATCAATGTAAATGGCCCAATGCAACAGAAAGACCAAACTGGGAGGAAATTGATTCCTCCAATGATATGTTATATATTTGATAATTCTTTTATTGATTTAATACTCTGAATTACTCTGATATAGTCTGAAACTATGAAAAACAGCTTAGCTTGCAGGGAAAATTAATTAATGTGATACAGACATTGAGAGTCCTTGGGAAACAGGAGGAAATGAAATGTATGTGATAAGTGAATGAGTAGGGAGTTTTAAGATAAGGAACACCTGTGGTAGTTTACCTCCTCTGTGGAGAATTATAGCCTTTTTGTGAATTACCCTTTCTGTGAATGACCATGAAAAATGTTGTGTATAGATACTAAAGGGATGATCTAATGTTTTTAATTGGAACAAAGTCAGGCTATGCCTGGCTCCTGCCTGGAGGAGGCAGAGGACCCATGTGTTATTTAGTGCTAGAAATGAGATGCAACAAATGTGTGTGTAGCAAATGACTCTAATAAGGGAAATCATTTAATATATTAATCAAATGAATGCAGAAAGTAATGATTGTTAGTTAATATAAAACATGTAACCATATGAGGTGATTACAGTGTTCTTTATGCATATAAAATGAAATAGTCATGCTGTTGCCATCATTGAAGCAAGTTAGGACAGGATGACCAGCTGAAGGAGAGAAGGTGGAAAACAATTGCGGCCTACAATACCAATGAATAAGAAAGACATATTAATATGGATGTTATTACTGACATACTTGGGACAAGTGTTGCCCCCAATGATGGGGCCTACCAGAGAAACGTCCCAAGAAGGACCAGGATCACCAGATGAACAATTCTAAGAAAGCATACTGCAGAGTGGGTTCCCTACAATCAGCCTTGGGGATCTTGGATGGCCTTTCCAATGAAGCTGACCTAAAACAAAATACTCCAGAATGTGAATTAAGAAAGTACAGAGCACTTGACGGACTGTATTGAAGAAACTATGAATATGGACTTCCCAACGATGAATACGAGGCAAGATTCAGACAAAGAAGAGCAGCAAGCACAAAACTAAGAACCCGAGGAAGAAGAAGATCAGCAGGAACCGGCTACAGAATCTGAGGAAAGAGAAGAGGAAGTAGAAGGACAAGCGAAAGTAGGGGAAGAGCACGCTGCGGCAGAAAAAGGGATTGAAGTGCCGCAGTAGAGCAGGAAAGCATAGAAAGTGAGACGGAAGTACATGTCACAGAGGAACAGGACCAAGAAGGTGAAGAAGGAGAAAGACAAGAAGAAAGTGATCGTCCTGCTGAAACAGATTCAGAAGCAACTGAAGGAAATGAAACAGGCCAACAAGCGCAGTTGTTCGAGGAAGAGTTGTGGCACATGGAGAAAGAATGGAAGCTCAAGGAGGTATTAGTGTTGATGATGCTGTTACTAACATATTTGGGACAGGTATTGCCTCCTATACAGGGCCTACCGGACAGGCGATCAAGGAAGGCCCAGACTCTCCAGGTGAAGGACTGTCACAACGACTATGGTATGATGAATTTCCTACAATTGACATCTCAGACCTTCAATGTTATTCCCCGAATGAGCAGAGACTAGATAACATAGCACGAGAAATCAGAAAGAAGCGAACGCCTGGATCACTAAACAAAGGTGAACCCGAAAAGCAAAGAATCTGGATAAGCAATTTGGCTAAGCAGAACAAACCGAAGAATCGGCCTCAAAAGACACCTGTCAAAATAATCACCCAAAGACTGAAAAAGCAAATAAATTTAGAAAATGATATGGAACCCATAGAGTCAGCAGGAACAGAGGAACTATTACAATATGCAAATCAAAATGACTGGTATAAATGGGCCAGATATACAGCTAAGCAAGCAAAAATGACAAACTGTGTAATGTGCTCACCCACTCCATTGAAAAAATTTGTAGTAGTCCCAAATCAGTATGATTATAAGCATTGCGCTGAGTATTATGCCAAAAAATTGTGGTAAAACAGGGAGAACAGTGTACTGCCCAGCAGAATGTTTGGCATTCTTGGGTCATCCGGAATATGATAAATATTATAAGATGATAGGGTGGGGAGATGAAGGCAGAAAATTAGACAATACGTGTGGATAATGAGAAAAAAGAAAGCACATTATCATATAAAATAAATCGTCAACTGGAGTATGAATGCTTTAACAAAACTAAAGGAAAAACGAATGTAGGACAATTTAAGGGCAATTGTGCAGTAATATGGCATTTAGATGATGAAATGTTTTTTAATAATAATGTGATTAGGTTTAGATTTAGATTGCTGTATATACATACATACCAAATAATACATCCCCAGAAGGAACTTTTACCCAGGCGATGAGGAAACTGCATGACCTGAGAAAGGAAGTTAAATCTAATGTAGGGAGAGATCAGCGGTTTGGGCAATGGTTTGATGATCTTTTTGGTTCATGGAAGTTGGGGCTAATGAAAATAGGTATAATAGTTAGTTAGTGGGACTGACCCTATTTGCATTATTGTTATGTTGTATTATACCCATTCTGAGATCAATTATGACTAGAACGGAGGCTAAGCAAATGGTAGCCGTATCAATGATGACAACGCAAACAAGTGTAGCAACCAGACAATATACCATTGGGCCAGGATTGGATGAACTTGATGAGATTTACTGAGAAGCAATCAAGAAAATAACAATGTAAGGGGAATTTTATTTTTGAACACTTTTCTCATGTTTTTGATAGTAAGGGAGACAGCAAGACTATTGTACTTTCATTTTACATAACAAAATAGGTAGCATCTCAAGAAAGGAGTTAGAGGGTGTTTTGTTTGTTATTTTTGACATATTCCCCTATTATCAATGTAACCAATTTCTTATTACTTATTGGTGAAGTATATCTTTAGTACACTGTATCTAACCAAATAGAAGTAGCATTTTTGATGATTATGGTTCCATATAATGTATATGTGAAGTTATTGCCAAGAGAAGACATATAAGAGCTATATTTGAAGACAGGAGCGACGAGCACCTCAGTGCTTGGCTGCAAGAGCAAATAGACTCAACTGGTGGTTTAAAAACCCGCTGTCTGCTCCAACACACCACCAGATAGCGCTCCAGGCTACCGGAATTGTCTGTGAGTTCCTCTGGCAACGAAGGATAAATATTACTATGTTACTTTTAATAGTGTTTTGTTAAAGCATATATATATATATATATATATATATATATATATATATATATATCTTCTACTCAATGGATAATCAATTGTACTCTACATCACGCAAGGCTTCACATTTGCATGCACATGCTTATTACAAATGAGTTGATTTCTGTCACCCACCCCCAGGAACAGTGATAGCTAGAGGACTGGGATCTTTTACTCCTTCCTAGTTAAGTGTGGATGGAGAGGTTTGGTCCCAAGTTCTGCAGAGTGCAGCCCCATAAAAATGGCATTGGATAGTGGACTGAGTGGCCTACTTTGGCTACATGATGAAATGGGACAGGCTAGCTTGTGTGACTGCACTCTGGTTTGAGGGAAATAGAGTGTGAGACTTTTTAAGTCTCAGAGGTGGGAATATATAGTATATTTTTCAATATTCTAGTATGTTTCTTATATATCAAAATACTTATATGAGTTTCCTGGCCTTTGTGTGACCCAGGAGAGAGCATATGAGGTTACTAAAAGTGTTGATGCTGCAGAGGCCACAAAGAGCACCCAGCTGTAACAAAATAATGAGACTAAGGACCTTGAAGATAGACTAAAGCCAAGTTTCTACCAGTAAAAAGATATCAAAAGGCTCTGTGAGATAATGGTGGCAAATAGTATCCATTGGTTACAAAAATAACAAAGGGGCACAGAAATGAGGTAATGCCAGATAACAAACTGTATAGAAGAGGAGGTTTTGGACTAAGACAGTCAGAACGGACAGCTGGCCGGTCTCATGTTTGTTGGTGTTCAATAAACTACAACTTTGGCATCTGGAACTCAAGACTCTGAGAGTTTTCTTACAACTTAGAGAGATTCATCGTGATATTCCACGA